>NC_141818.1:39896985-40089485 GCF_982586985.1 Callionymus lyra
TGAAATGTTTTTTTTATTTTAAATGTTGTGGTGAATTTTATCGTAAATGTTTTTATCATAAATGTCACTCTAAATGTTTCGGGAATGACTTAATTGTAAACGTTATCGTAAATGCTTTCATTTTAAATGTAATCATTAATGTTATAATAAAAGTGTTTTTGTACCATAAAAATAACTGTAAAAGTTGTATCATCAAAGTGTCTGTATCATCAATGTCATTGTAAATGTTATCATAAAAGTTTTTATCGTAATTCCATTGTAAATGTTATCGTAAAAGCTTTCATTGTGAATATAGTCGTAAATGTTATCGTAGATGTTGTTATCATAAAACTCATTGTAAATGTTATCGTAAAAGCTTTCATTGTGAATATAGTCGTAAATGTTATCGTAGATGTTGTTATCATAAAACTCATTGTAAATCTTATCGTAAATGCTTTCATTGTGAATATAGTTGTAAATGTTATCGTAAATGCTTTCATTGTGAATATAGTTGTGAATGTTATCGTAAATGCTTTAATCGTAAATTTAATCGTAAATGCTTTCATTGTGAATATAGTCGTAAATGTTATCATAAATGCTTTAATCGTAAATTTAATCGTAAATGCTTTCATTGTGAATATAGTCGTAAATGTTATCATAAATGCTTTAATCGTAAATTTAATCGTAAATGCTTTCATTGTGAATATAGTCGTAAATGTTATCATAAATGCTTTAATCGTAAATTTAATCGTAAATGCTTTCATTGTGAATATAGTCGTAAATGTTATCATAAATGCTTTAATCGTAAATTAAATCGTAAATGCTTTCATTGTGAATATAGTCGTAAATGTTATCATAAATGCTTTAATCGTAAACCTTTTCATCATAAATGTAATAGTAAATGTAATTGCAAATGTGATTGTAAATGTTGTTATCATGAATTCCATTGTAAATTTTAACGTAAAAGCTTTCTTCGTAAATGTAGTCGTAAACCTTTTCATCATAAATGTAATCGTAAATTGTATCGTAAAAGTTTTGATAATAATTGATCACAAATGTCATTTAAAAAAATGTTGTTATTATAGTCAATGTAAATATTTTGTTTTATAATAAATGAAACTAATCTGATCAGTTAATCTGATTAATGTTGTCGAAGAGACATGTTACTCTCTAAGTAACAAGTATCATGTTTATTGAGATAAAACATAGGTTTTTTTCCAATTCTCTGAATAAATGGACAAAACTTATCATTAATAACTCATTATTTTCCAGATCTTTAAGATAAACGGCGTCAGACGTGTGTTTTCTCTTCTATAGAAGATGTCGTTTCTGTGCGTCTTTCATCATCTAAACTGTACGAGACCACCAGGACTCAGGACACACTTCGCATCTTAAATCTGCTTCACATTACTGTACGAGAGGCCTTTTAAAATTCATCTGAAGTCCAGACGAGAAAACAGACTTTAAAAAAAAAAAAAAAAGTGTAGGCGTGCAGTCCAGTCTAATGAGATCCGTTATTTTGTCCCGTTTTATACCCACCTAATCACACGCTCAGATAGACTCTGTGAAACCCCATCTCCCTTTGAAGACACTCCTTCAGCTCATGTGATCTGATTAGTATTTTACATGGGATACCAGCGCCGGGCAATTATGAGCTCTGACCAGAATGTTCCAGTCATTTGACGGGCTGGAGATTCACTGAGGTGGAATGATAATTTTGGCCAGTTAAACACAGGCTGCATTAGTGGCTTCCATGATGCACTTGGGAGAAAAGGGCGCCCCAATTAGTACGAGCCCGAGAGCGATTCTGTCCAATTTAACACTGTTTGTTTTTTTTGGTTTTTGGGGATGTTCTGCTGCTAAAAAGGGGAAATTGATGTCGCTTATTTGCAGTTTTTGTTTCAATTATAACAATGTTATTATAAAGAGTGAGAATGTACTAATGTATGTGTTGTCGTACGGGTGGATGACAAAACCTTCAAGAACTTCCTGGATCCAGATGGAATCACAGAAAGAAAATTGAATCATTAGCAATATTACCTGAATATACTACTGACTTTTTTTTTTCCTCCACAAAAATCAGCAGGTTAACGCAAAGATCAGATGACCTCCTTGGCAGTGGTGGTTTTTCAACGTACAAAAAATGATTTAGTTAGTAAAAGCTGTTTTTATTTTTAAACCATTTTTAGTATAACAAGTAGACTTTTTGCTGACATGACATATCCCTTTATATATTATTTTTTATACTATTTCTCTATTAATTCGAGAGCCCCAAAAAATGTGTTTGTGGTATCCCTTGTGTTGTCCCTGGGACCCGAAGGCTATAAAACAAATGGGTTTGTGGGATCCCTTGTGTTGTCTCTGGGCCAAGGTGACCCGAATGCCCCAATTCAAATGTGTTTGTGGTATCCCCTTGTGTTGTCCCTGGGTCAAGGTGATCCAAAGGCTCGAGAACAAATGGGTTTGTGGTATCCCTTGCGTTGTCCCTGGGTCAAGGTGACCCAAAGGCCCCAAATCAAATGTGTTTGTGGTATCCCCTTGTGTTGTCTCTGGGTCAAGGTGATCCAAAGGCTCGAGAACAAATGGGTTTGTGGTATCCCTTGCGTTGTCCCTGGGTCAAGGTAACCCAAAGGCCCCAATTCAAATGTGTTTGTGGTATCCCTTGTGCTGTCCTTGGGTCAAGGTGACCCAAAGGCTCGAATCCAAATGGGTTTGTGATATTCCTTGTGTCTGTCTGGGTCAAGGTGTACGACCTCCCTGGCTTCTAGAAGATCATAGGCAGTAGTGGAGTATTTTCTATGATCGTTCTGTCCTTTCATTTAAAATAGTCAAATCTGGAGAAAAAAAAACAACCCAAAAAACGTTTGATATAATTTTGCATATACTAATGAGAAAATGCATGTTTTTAAATATATGTATGTAAATGTATTTTGTATTTTTTAGAGAAAAAATGTGTTGCATGTAAATGTAATTATATGTGTTGCTTAATGTGGTTATTATTTTTTTCTTTTTAATCATAATTTCTCTTACCAAATAATAATAATAATAATAAAAAAATTACATTGAAGTTTGTGACATTAACGATTGACAGAAAATGTATTATTCTATAAAAAACTGATTTATATGCATTTTCTCCACGTCTTTTTTTCTACCTAATAAAATGATTAAAACATACAAATAGTATCAGAAATGTTTTAAGTAAATAAAACCATTTTTTATTTATTTATTTATTTTTGAAATTGTATTCACTAAAGCTTCTGAGTCCCTGTGAAGAGTGACAGACCGCGGGTCCAGAAGAGGGTGCCACACACACACACACACACACACACACACACACACACACACCCACACACCCACACCCACACACACACACACTTGTCAGCGAGTCCCTTATTTTTACGCTCACAGTTCATAACTGCTCCTAATTCATGGCAGAAACATAAACGTCGTCCGGCACGAAACAGAAGAACAACGTCAGTCGTTCCTTCTGCGAGGGGGAAGTAATTATTCTTTCATCCTGGACAATATTTGTTCCTTCTGTCTCTTCACGAGTCTTTTTCTTGTCCAAAACCGGTGTGTGTTCTCTCCCGCAGGACCTAGGTGAGGAGTTATTTCTGCATTTGGCTTGAGGTTCCACCGAGCTTTTACATAATCAAATCAATATTGCTATGATTCACCCTCTGGCAACGGCTGCCTCGTGCTCGTTTCACTGGTGATGTTTGGCAGCCGACGAGATAAAAAAAGACAGAGCGAGAGAAACACACACACAAAAAAAAAAAAAATCCTTAGTTAAAAATCTCTGGGCTATTGATTTCTCTTGCCTTGTTGGGCTTCTCCAATCCAGCCGATTTCTCATTGTCCTCTTTTTTTTCCTCCCCCTCTCCTTTGTTGCGTCTTCCGCGTTGCAGGTGCAATTTCTTAGTCGAACGAGGGGAAGAAAAAAATAAAAAATTGGTCCGACAGTGAAGTTTTTTTGTTTTTTTTTTGGGGCCAAGATGAAGCCTGAGGTTTGTTGAGGCTTTTCCTGTGAGTAAGTGTTGCAACATTCATATCCATAAGATGACGGGCATCTGGTCGGAGGCGGTGCAGCAAACAGAATCTGTGATAAAAAGCGAGCGAGGCGGCCAAAAATTTTCATGGAAGAAAGTCCCGGAGAAAGGCGTCCATTGATCTCTTGAACATAAAGACGACTTGCTTTGGTAAATAATTGGAGACAAAAAACTCCTTTTTTGTTCTGATTCTGTAGAAGAATGGTTTGGTTTGCAAACTACTAAAAAGAAAAATGTTAAAAAAGTTATTCCTCCCTTTAAATGAATTAAGTACTTTCTGAAGCGAGAGACGCTAGCACGTCTTTGCTAGTTAGCTTAGCATTCGGCAATGTGTCGCAGCTCAAGTCAAGAATTCTTAATTAAAACACTTTGGAACAACAGATAAATCATTGTAACAAAGTATTTTTTTTATTATATTTTGTTTGTTATATATTTTTATGCTTTACTTTTAGCTTCGTTAGCTTGCTAGTTTATTGACTCAGGCTACATGGCACAAGCGGGTTAAAATATGACTTTTCTTTGGGGACTTTTACCGTATATATAAGCACAGAGTAGAACATGAAAAGGAGAATAATATGATGGTTTTTTTTCCATTTATTTGAGTTTTTATAATTTTAATTTAATTTGAATGGATTATCTTTTTTTCCTACTGATTTCTCTGGAGATTCCAAACTTTTTCCTGAACTGAAAATAACGTGGTTCTAAAGTATAACTTCTCAGAACATTAAATATTATTTTGGTGCTAATCTCTGAAAAGATGCTAAAGATGCTAATGCTAAGTCCTTAGCATTTAGAAGCTAGGCTAGTCTCTGGGGTTTGTTTTTTTTAAATGACTTTTGAGTTTGCGTTGAAAAGACGAGTCGATTATTTGTTGGTCAACTAGAAGTTTTGTCATCGAAGTGCCGCCAGTGTCTACATATTGTAAAAAAAACATTCTTTCGGAAGAAGTCCAGCCTGAGTACAGAAACTGCTCGAGATAGTCAGGCGCCAAAGTGGAGGTGCAAGAGTGCCCCTTCAAAAAAAAAAAAAAAAAAGGTAGCCAGATCCATCATAAAACTTGCTTGATAATAAAAAAAACAACAACAACCTCCACCGAGAACAAGAGTTGAGACACAGTAAAGCATGTATTTTTTCAGCTAACACCTTCAGTAAAGCCAAAAAATAAAAACTGTCGCCAAAACACCCGAGCGTGCACAAAAGTCAACTCTGCAAAGCGAGCCTCGGGACGAAACATAAATCCTTCCCTGGTTGTCACTTTGATCGTCTCCCTCTTCCTTTTTCCTCAAGTGTCCGCCCGGAATGCGAGAAGGTGGAGGAACAGTGGGCGGGAGAGGGAACACGGGTTTGAAGTGACAGCAGGAGCGATGAAGGGTGTGTGTTGTGTGTGTGTGTGTGTGTGTGTGTGTGTGTGTAGCACATATCGCATCACATTGATTTGGTCCATTTGGTGGACTGAACATGAACCCAATAATCAGATCTTGCTTAAGCACGCGCTTCCTCAGTAATTGACTCTCGCGTATTGATTAAGATGTTGATGTGTCCCAGTCCCTGTGCTTTGCTAATGCAACTGAGAATGAGACCCCCACAACCCCCCACCCCCCTACAAACACACACACACACACCCTCCATAGTCGCACTGACACCGGCGTCGACACACGACACACACACACACACACACTAGCCCGTGCAACGCTCGGACGCGGCCGGAACCAGGCTGTCACTGGGCTCAGTCTAATAGATAAAGCTGTCATGCCGATGCTGCAGAGTCTCACTGGGTTCGACCAAATTAGACGCTCAATAATTTATGTAGAATACGCAGAGAGAGAGAGAGAGAGAGAGGGAGCGAGAAAGCGAGACAATGACATGAACGACGACGTCTGGAAAACACTTCAGAGCTTGTTTTGTGTGTGTGTTCTTTTCCCCCCTTTTTCGTGCTAGAACCCTTTAAGAACCGGATCTAAACCCTCATTGGTCGTGTTCTGAAACCCCCTGATTAAATATACTGTCTCAAGAACCTACAACATTCTAACATTTCATTTTCGATCATTTTGATAGAAAGGTTAAAAAAAACAACATTTATTTTAACTTCCGAAGTCAAAAGTGCTTTGCCGCCCAGCCAACCAATCACAGCTCTCGATCACTTTTGACAAATTTCGAAAAGTATCGTAGTGACCAATCGGTGGTCGCAGTATGTAGAAAGGCATCATGGGAGGTCACGGTTTCCCCTTGGCGACATTATCTATCATATCTATTGATGTTTATCTGCTGTTCAAGTCATTCAGAGTAAAATAGTTTTGCCTTTTTTAACCGCGTTCATCTCGTATTAACCAGAAAATGTACGTTAAGAAGTTATACGTCTCACTCATTTTAAACATGTACATGTGTATTTATGACTTTTTCAACCGCCCAAACTAAAAGCTAAATCGCGCGTCATACCCATACGACACTTACCCTTCATTTACAGATACAGTTTCCTAACATGTACATTTTTACAAATATTTATTCTCGTCAAAATAGTACAGATAACTCATTACTTCTCTGAACTGTGAGACAGCCTACCATTAATTGTCATGATTATATCTTAATTTTCCTATTTTATAGTCTTTTTTTCCCCTTCATTTTCTACCGTTATTTCCCTTTTATCAGTCCCAGCTACTCGGGGCAAGAGGCATACAGACACACCACCAGTGTCAAACACACTCCAGGATAGATCAGAGTACCAACTTGAACAAAAATCTGGAAGAATGAAAAGTTTACCTCAAGCTTGAAGTGAACTTTCTTGCCGTGAAGTTGTATCACCAACTCTTTATTCCTCTCCTTTATTTACTTCTATAGAAGAACACAAGTCGTTGCTAATAAAAAAAAACGCAGAATTACGACTTGACCTCTTGCACATGAGCGTCGAATACATGATTCTGTAACTTTTACACGAGTTGAACGACAGGATCAGAGCCGCCTAAACACTTCTCTGGACTCCCCGACGATTCGGGGTCACCGTGGCGCCGCCTTGTTTGATATCAACCCTCGTCTCGCCGGGACCGAAGCTCCCATGACAAGAGAATATGTTTTTTTTATTTCAATAAAGGATCCAGTGATGGTTGTGTCTTCTAGGAAATACCACTGAAAGTGTGTACTTGTGTGTGGCCTTCAGGCCTCCTCCTGCTCCTCGCCCCCCGATGGGAGCGCCGCCTGTAGCGAGGTGAACCCCCTTCCCCCCCCGTCTTCACTCCTCCACGGTGTCCCAGGAGTGGACCGACACCTCCCCGCTGGCCAAAAAAAAAAAAAGAAGGGAAGACCGGTGCCTCTCTCTCCGGTGCCTCCTTTACCTCGCCTCCAATCAGCCCCGCTCAGCCGCCCGCCCCGAGGCGTCTGCAGCGCTATAATCCCGGCCTTTTGCGTTATGCATCGCCCCGATGAATTCATCCTGTGACCACCTGGCACTCGCTGTTAGGAATTCAAGTGTTGTTTTTTTTTTTTTTGTTGCAGCAGCAGAGACCGAGTCCGAGCGCTGTGAGGGACTGTTTTCTGACGGACCCCTCCTCCTCCTCTCCTCCTTCTCCTCCTCCCTTCATCTCTCTCCTCCAACATCGGCAGAATGTTTTAACCTCTCTGAAGACCCTGGCGTATCTGCTGTTGTGGTGGCAGGAGTGGGATTCTTCACCTCGGCGGGACCTGTGTGGGAAAAAGCCCTGCTTAGTATTAAAAAAAAAAACGGAAGGGCTTTTCGCTGTAAGACAAATTGAAACGCAGGAGGCAAGAGAGGAATGTGGCTGTCAAGAGTCAACAGCTGCTAGTTTTTTTTTTTCCTCGCCCGTGAATAATCACCGAGGTTGACCCGCGGAAACCTACGGATTTTTTTGTAACACACAATTCGCAAAATTAAAGGTCAACGCAAATATATGGCCAAGCGTTTGCGCCGTAACTTTTGGCTCCCTTCAAAGCTACTTCCTGTGACCTCAATTAAATTATGGAAATGGAAACTTAAGGCAGACAAAATCACTCTTGTGTTGCGGTGTCAAGTTTTTTTTTTTTTTTTAAGATACAGGTTCTATCAAAAAAATATTGAACTACTCCATGCATTTTTCATAAACCCTCAGGAAAAAAAGAAAAAACTATGGAACATTTGAATACGGTCTCCGTCCGAGTCGCTCTTCGCTCGTGGCTCATAGCATTAGAACTGAACATTCATTTCTGTGTGTTTGCAGCAGAAGAACTGTTGGCATCTCGCACCGTTGTTTACAATTTGACACCAACGTTCTTAAGGCTTCCATCGATCGGTTTTCCACAAACAGTCTCCGCCCACGCGATCGATGCCTGATCACCACGGATCCATTTACTGGTTAAATGACTTGAAGATGGACTTGACTTAAATGAGAGTTAATGAAATTACACTTAAATAAGTCAAATTGCATTAAATACAATGATGAATTGTGATATTTCATTTCATATTGTAACGATATTAACACAAAAAAAAGTGTATATTGTTGCACAGCGATGAGATTTAATTACAACTAAAACAAAAAAATACACAATATAAAAACGTGGCTTGAAGACATCGTCACTTATTAAGTGATTTACTGTTGAAAAAACAACAAGGTTTCAATAACAATTAGTGACAAAAAGTTCAAATATTGAATTCAAATTTTAAATAATTTAGAGGTATATAATTGAATTGAATTAAATATCGATAGATATTGACTTTATTATTATTATTATTATTAGTAGTAGTAGTATTATGAGTTTTATTAACATTAGTAGTAGTAGTAGAAGTAGTAGTGGTATTATTAAGAATATTAGTATTATTATTATGGGGTTTTCGATGTGATCGATTTAAATGGAAAAATAATCAAAAGTATTAAAACAAGAAAATTTCATCTCATTTTATAGTAATTACTACCATTATGATAGTAATTAAACAGTATCACACTTTAATTTTAATCAACTTTTACAAAATAAAAAGAAATTAAACAATGTGTCTGTAATTTAAAGGACCTTTAAATATTTAGTGTATTTCAATAATTCAGGTCAGATCTGTGACATGTAACGACAACATAAATACAACTTTAAACTTAAAAAAAAAAGCCCATCCTCGACACTGGATAATCAAACCCGCTACATGCAGACGAGCTCTCGCTGCCTTCAAACATCACAGGTTTCTTCTACTTCTGTACTCTCAGCATAATGTCATCAAAGACTCTCACGATGCTTCCGGAGGCCAAAGTTTGCCGTTGAAATATTAATGGGAGGTTTTTTCCTCGCCAGGCTGTCACTCTCATCCGCGGGACGGCGAGCGGCTGAAGGCGAGGCCTCGTGGCTGCTGAGTGGGCAGGTGTCTTCGTGTCAAACCCATCACTTGTTTTTCCTGGACTAACTGTTTGCACGGCGCTGCCTCTGATCACCGGGGTAACCTTAAATCGCGGCGGGTTGAAGCCCATCTTCCCGAGCTGTCATTAAAATGTCCCCCCTGGGCGCCGAGGAGCGCTGGTGGTTCTGCACTTAGGGCTGTTGAACTCGCCATCTCAAGAAATCACTGCTTTTTTTATTTTACTTTCTTCAAGCTCCAGATCTTCATCCTCCCAACGAGGTTTGATCGAACATGACGCCGCCGTACCTCACTTTAAAACAACCGATACGTCTGCAGACGCATCAGCAACTTTCACTTTCTAAGGTGGTGGTGTTTTGTTTTTTTTTCTTCTTCTTTCCCCCTGTTTGTACCTGATCTAAATCAGAAGTTCTCCAGCGATAAACCAGGATAGACTTGCTGCAATTATACTTAATTGGGCCAGACTGGGTTCTTTACAGCTCGTCTGTGCGCTTCCTAGTTAAGAGTGACTTGGCCGAGAGTCAGGACTGGAGTGATGCCATCGCTCCTGGCATCCAGTGAACTCTGACTGAGTGGAGGTTTGCATGGTTTTCCATTAAACAACCCACAGACAATGGTGACTGCACCGCGATGTTCACTTCACTGCTTTTTTTTTTTTTTTTTTTTGGAAGGGATTTAAAAAGTATTTTTGTGTCCAACAAGTAACTTTGGGAAGATTTTTGTTCGAATCAATATTCACCTCAATACCACTTTGACCTTGTGAGCCCGGGTGCCAAGCGTGGCCCACATTAGTGTCAACGCTCAACGACGAAGATGTGGAGTTTGATAGTGATTATTATCGATGGTAAAGTGATAAACTAAAGTTTGTATTATTCTCTCACTGATTGTATTTTTTTATTACTGCTTGTGTACGAAAAAAACAGCATATAATAGACGAGTCTGTCTCCGGGTGACTTCATGCCTGTTGTACCCCTCGAAGGAGTGAACGTTGGTCCAGATTGTTGACCTGATTTTAAGTTTGTGTTCGGTTGAAACCTTTTGGAGCGAGATAATGAACGGCTTGTGAAACTGCTATCAAGATATAGTGGCGAACTAACAGCTCTGTGCGTCATAAAGGATTCACACGACATTTAAAGTTTAAGTTTTTTCCTACTTCCTACTCACTTTTATACAAGTAAAATGTATGTCTTTATACTGGATCTTATTTTGATTCTTTGTTTGGCTTAAGAAAGATTCCAAACCCGACAATTATTATCCACAATAACAACAAAATAAAAAATATTTATGTTGTTATTTTATATGCATTATATAATAATATATATATTTTTAATTAAACCAACACTTTATATTTAATGTTTTGTGTTTGGTTTGGTTTATTGGAAGCGCAAAAAGCTGCAGTTCACGGAGTGTCCACTTGAGGCTAGCACATTTTAAAAAATGTGTATAAAAAACAGCTAATTTCAACACACACTATTCAGGTGCTTTTCCCTGTTGATGTTATTACTATTTAAAGTTTTATAAAATTTTGACAAGAAGAGGCATGGTTGACTCTACTGACACGTTAGCTCGTCGTAGCCGCCGTAGCCTTGAGCTAATAGAGCAGGACCAGGGTCAGATGACCAGGACCAAAGAACCGGCTTCAAACCTGTGGTCCAGTAACTAAATAAAACGGCCTCGCTCAAAACAACGTTTTCTACAGACACAAATGCCCATAAAAACGGAAAAAATTCAGCCGAATAGTTCATTGTAATTAGCATTACGCCCACACGTGCAAAATTAATTTGTGTGCGAGTTAGATAAGAGTGCAAATGTCCCGGTGTGCGTCTGACTTGTAATCACCCACGGTGTTGTGTGTTCTAATTCGGGGAGAGGGGGGGGGGGGGGGTGTCCTCCTCCCACTCCCGCGCCAGACTAATAAGCCGGGCCCTGTAATCGCGTTAGCCGCCCTGTCGGCCCCAGCCAGGGGACCTAATTGGGACAGAACCGCGGACAAAGTGAAAATTAATAACTTTTGTCGAGATCCTGGCAACGTGGTCTCGTAGAAGCAGCATCGGGTCAATTAGAAAGCCGTGATACGATAAGGCCGGAGCAGCCGAGGACCGCTGACTCAATTAGGGAAGGGACTGGACTTCTGCGAGGAGGAGGAGGAGGAGGTTGTTTTTTTTTTTATCCCGAAACTGCAGGTTGATGCGCCGTCGGGAAGCGAGTTTAAAAAGGGACGCCGTTGAGCTCAGACAGTCACGATAAAGAATAATTTAATATCCCCGCGTGGAGGTGTATTAGATTCAAGCAGCCGTGCGCCCGTGTTTATTAAGAGCTTACGGAGCTGTCACTTGGATTGAACGTTCCCATGCAAGCCATGAACGACGCTACAGCGGCGACCGAGACTTTATTGTCGTGAATGATGAGCCCGAATAGACGCTTGTTTGTACGCCTTGTTTTGTTTTTTTTTATCTCCGGAGCGGGATCCATTTTTATAAAACGGATGTCACGGACTCAGCTTGGCAGGCTCGCCCGGGATTACCCGACTCGCAATCCCATAAACGCTTCGTCAGTAGTGATTTGTGTGTTGTTAAGCCGTTTCATGTTTTGCCTGATTCTCAAATCTGACGTCGGCGCGCCTTTTCGTTCCTTCCTGCACATGTGCTAATGATTTACGGAGCATCTCGCAGGCTGACACAACACATGTAACTTAATTATCAGCTTTTCTTTGTGTCAATAGTGTCTGTGAAAACGCGAAAAAAGTTCACTCGCGGCCAAGAACGGGGAGAGGCTGATGATTGTTTCCTCTGGAGAGGAAGGAGGCTGATCTGTTACAAGTTCTTCTCTCTCCTCGGCTACTATACGTGGCCTCCGTTTAGATTTTTTTTCTTCTTCTTCTTGAAGAAGAAGCACGTCTTCATTCGCTGGAAGCACAGATCAACCGTCACCTCTTGGTTTTCGGTGAATCCGCTGAATATGTTCTCTGGTGAAGGTCTTTTTGAAACAACCGCCCTGATTGGTTCGTCTCCCGTCGGGAAGTTCATAAATAACTTCAAGTGTTCAGTTGTTGCCTTAATCTTTGTCCAAAATGATGAATTTAGAAACTTTCAAAATCCTCAATTGAACGATTCCTCAAGGCTTCGATACAAGATGGACGTTACAGAGGAGCAGTATGGAAGTATTTGGATGTTTTTAAGTGTCTTTTTGGACAAAAATGAAGCCAAAGACAAGCTCCAGCTACATTTAAATGAACAAACATTAACTTTAAAGGAACAGATTCCTCTGAATATAATCCTAAACCTTGGTCGACATTAGAGGAGAAAATGAGTGAAATTTGAAATTCATTTTTGAAACATCGCTTCAATGTAAACTAAATTTGGTTACCATGGTGTTACAGCGGTTAATAGAGAGGGGTATTATTAAGTATTATCAGATACTGGTTTTGTAAACAAGTACGTTCGAAATTGTTCCCACAATGAGCCTCAAAAAATGAAGTCAAAATTACATGATTTCTCTAATACTTGTGGATGAATGGATGATAAATAATAAATCAACCAAAAATAAACAGTTGAGCGTGTTACCATAGTAACATACAAAGAGACCCAGAAAAATAAGTATTTATGGACAGTAGTTTCATCATCAGTCTGCACAGGTCATGGCCAGATCATTGTAATTGTTTTGTGATTATTTTAATCTTATTATAATGGAACTATTTTGCATATCTTGGTATGAGCCACAATTTTTGGAAATCTGCCCTTTGTTTTTTAACCGCGTCATGTCCGGAGCTCTGCAGTGATGCCCTTGTTCCGTCAGTATCTGACCAGTCTTTACACGTGTGTCGACCAAACATCTGATGGCAGAAGACGACAGCAAAACCAGAAAAGAGGCGGCAACATCTGACCTTCTGTCAGGTAACTACCGTGACACACTGAGTACAGTCACACAATCCAGAGCGTGTAGGACAGGGGGGGGCAATTCTAACTCTTCAAGGGCCACATTAAATTATGTGAATGTTGTTAGGGGCCGTCAATCAAAAAGAAAGACGAGAAAATCCCTAAAAAAAAAGGACATTCGTAGTCAGGCCGTGACATTTATTAAGCTAAATAAGCTGCAATTTTGTTCTTGTATATACAAGTTTTTTTTCCAAAGATTTCTTCAACCAACTTAAAAAATATATATATATATATTATTGTTAAATGAATAATAAATACGAAATACACTTTTCAATGCATTAGAACCATTTATACATGATCATACTTTGACATTCAAACAATTTGATCAATAAAGTTTTACCTTACCTTACCTTACATTACGAGGGCCGCATAAATACAGTCAAGGGGCCGCATGTGGCCCCCGGGCCGCACTTTTCTCAGGTCTGGTGTAGGATGTATGTCGTCCCATTGTTCCGGGAGTTTCCTTCTAGCAATCGAGTTGCTTCCCATTCATTTTACTCCTTTGATTCCCCTGACTGGGGTCCCGGGGGGGCCCTGTCCCAGCTAGCTACTTCAAACTGGAAGTGAACCTTCCTGCGGTGATGGTGCAAACCATCGTGCGCGTCATTCCAAAAAAAACATGGATGATACTAAGTTGTTCATTTGTTTGTGTTCCTGCTACAGGCTGATCAACTCTTTCCAAGGTGAAGCTTAGGGGTCGTCAACAAAAGAAGACGCGGCTCCTGCAGCCCTGACGTGGTTCACTGAGGGTTTTGAAAATAGATATTGCTATTAATGTGGTTATTTTATTCAAATGTTGTGAAGCCTTTTTTCCAAAGTTGCATGGAAAGTGAGCTCTTTCTTTCAGTTTCCCTTTTATTCAAATGTTAAGATTATCCAAAATTCAAACTACTTACCCTCATGTCGACCAAGGGTCGGGATTATAGGAATCCGTTTCTAGGTAAACATCTTTGTCCGTTTTAAAGAAGCGACTGATGCTCAGTTGTCTTGGTCCAGATGAAGAGTTCACATGGTCCACAATAGAAGCGCTCGCGATATTTACCCGGAGTACTTCCTGTCTGTTTGCATAGTACTATTTAAACCTCTGCTATAAACAGGTACATATTTAAGTTTTTTTCAAACGATTCCTAATGTCCTTCAATACAAGATGGACGCTACAGACGAGCAGTATGGAGGAATTTGGATGTTTTTAAGTGTCTTTTTGGACGGAGATGAAGACAAGGACAACTGAGCTCTTCTGAAAATAATTCCAACCCTTAGTCGTCATGAATGCCAGTAGAAAATGAGTGAAGTTTAAATTCTCACTTTAACAAAAACCGTTGAAACTTTTCCGAATAAGATCATGAGAACAACAACAGTTCCTTCGTCACTCTCCTCAGATGTCATCCCTCTGTTCTCACCGGCCTCCATCTGGACCTCTTAAAGGAACAGTAACACGCATAAACAAACATTAGATTTTTTCACTATTCGATTAAAAAATGTTGTTTCAAATTTGCGTAGACGCGCAAGCATTTTATTTTGTATTCTGAATTGTTGAAATATTGATAATGATGATAACACACTGATAGTATATCAATATTCATTTATATATAAAGTTTCAAACTCGCAAAGTTGTTAAAAACAGACTTAAAGACAAACATGTTCCACAGGACACACTGCAATAAAAATACAGTCCAAACCATACATAAATATCCATGTTTAATGTTTCATTCCTGGTTTATTTATATACATTATCAAGACAAACAAATATAGTAAACATACTAATAAATGAAGTTTTATTTTAAATGTCAAAAGGGTTCCGTGGAGTGTTTTCTTTTCTGTAGGAAACTCGTCCGAATTTCGTAAACGTTGCCGACCATCAGAGCAACTGAAATGAATGGAGAAAAAAAACATAAAATAAACTTTTAAAATTATTATTATTACTTTTGTAGACAATTTAGATAACAAGTTGTTACATTAAATAACCTGAAGCAGGATTCATAGTTTTCTGAATAAGTGTTTGTTTTCTCATCTTTGCTGTCGGTAGTTAGCATTTATTATTTGCGACATTTTAGCAATAAATCTAGAATTTGGACCAACGGTTTTCTGAAACATGTGGATTTTGAGATGCTGGAAAAAAAACAAACGTATATTTTGACTTGAAAGTATTTTCTTGTTTCCCTCTCTTGGTTATTGGATGTTAAAACCGCACCAGTGTAGGATATGAACTCGATGTTTTTATTGTATCTTCTGTTTTCATGACTGTATGTCAAAGTAAAAGTACTTTTCACAAACATTACTTTTAAAAGAAACTGTTGTTTAAAGAGAAAAATAAGACGGCGATCTATCATCCATAAAAACCCTGATGAAAAACGGCAAATTCAAGGTTACCCCGAGGTTCAGTAGTTCGCCTGCTCCTTATTCCGCTCCATGAAATTGATGAAAGACAGTACACGGTCAAATCATCTGATACTGAACGGATCGCGCCGTAATACGAAGCAGCTGTCTCCAGCTGCACGTTCCAAGTATCCCAAATGTTAGCAATTCAATCCGGGACTACATCAGCCTTGTAACCGAGTCAGAAGTCCCTCTTGCCACGACATTATTGTTCTCGCAAAACGGTGTCGGGCGGCACCGGCGCACAGGTAATGCGGACAAATGGGGCTTTAATGGCCGTCCTACATCCCCTCGCCTTGTCATCGCCTTTTCCCTTCAAGTGCATTTCTCCAGGCTTAAGCAGCACTTTATTGTGGCGTGTTATTTCGGCCAATCGGATTAAAGGCGCGGTAACTGGGATTCCATTCGAACCCGATCCTCGCTCGGTTCCGACTCCATTATCTGTCGTACTTCCAAGCAGTGGCGGAAGGTGTAAGTTGATGCGTCGTCGATAACAGGATGGAGAAGAACCGCTCGGGCGTTTCAAAAGTAAAACCCTTATATTTCAGGTCTTTCCACCGGGGCGGCAGATCGAATCAGGGCCCCCGGCTAATTTGTTTAAACTCTGATGAGACGCAACTTTAGACTCCCCTGGACGGGACCCGCTGCACTCGCTCGCTCGCGTATCTCCGAGCAAAGTGAAGTTATGGGATGGACGCAGACAGCAATGCATTAGAGACTCCAGCCAGGACCCGATCCCCGTCTCGCTCCAGACATTCTTTCGGCTGACCACCCTTTCCCTTCGTGGAGCATGTGAACCTCTTTTTTTTTTTTTAGGTGCTCATGGCTGGAGCTGTTTCATGTGTCCTACTGGGACCCTCTGGATGCTGAGCAGTAAGAGGACACCAGCGCCGTGAGCGGCCTCTCAGATGTGTTCAGACTGTGTGTCTTGTCCCGGCAGCTCATTTTGTCAAGAGACCTCATTTACGCCGGCCCTAAAGACTAATTGCAAATTTGTAGAAAAAAAGTGCTGATGTCGCTGAAGAGGTTTTTCTTCGCCACTCCCTGCGACGTCCCTCATGCGTTTCATCTTCACAGCAGACGTGTGCGTCTGGGTGTGGACTATTTTTTTTAATACTTGAACCACTACGAGCTCTTGTATTTAAAAGTCAGATTTTAAGTTGTTTAAAGGAATGTTTAGGAAGTTCTTGTGGCTCCGACCTCAGTCAGGGTGGAATCCATGATACAATAAATAATGAATATATTGAATATATTTTGAAATATTTGACGAGCCTTTGTATCAAACATGAAACATTTATATAAAGAAGAAAATATTTGACAAAATTTTCCAAGATTCTGTCCTTTTAGTCACTTCCTGGTCTGACGATGTCTCGCGATTGGCTGCAAGTTATTGTCTTTTTTTAAAAGTGGCACCATTTTGATCTTGTATTGGAAAATAAGGTTTCGGCTGTAATTTTCTTGTTTTTTCGTCCTGTTTCTGCTTTAATTTTCTTGTTTTTTTGTCCTGTTTCTGCTGTAATTTTCTTGTTTTTTCGTCCTGTTTCTGCTGTAATTTTCATCCCGTTTCTGCTGTACTTTTCTTGTTTTTTCGTCTGTTTATCTCAAAGTTTCAACTTGATCAATTCAAATGAATTTTAAAGTGAATCTTAGTTAATTATTCATATTATTTTCTGCAGGTTAAATGTCGAAATATTTTGACAGAATTGTCTTATTTATATAAATCCACCTCCTCAATGCTGAAGCATCTTTTCCATGTGAGCGTCTGTTTTCGGGAGAAATTATATATAAAAAAAATTAAAAAAACTACCTCAGTTTAAAACTCTGGGAAACCTTTTTAAAAATAAAAATCCCAGTCCACAAGCGTCCTCATTCATAAAACATATTCTTAGATCACATTATAGTACATGTTTACATTGTTATTGACTGTATAAAAATAACTATATTTTAAATTCAATGAATATATGAAAGAACACAATATAAAATACAATGACTTGTATACAGTAGGTCATCAGATCAGTGTCAGCAGAGCCTGTAGTGATGTTTAAGGTCCAGCAGGGGTCAGTATTCAGTGACACAGTATCGACACAGTATCAACACAGTGCTGCATCACGACGCCTCATCGATCCGTCGCTAACAAGAACAAAATACTTCACCGACCTTTGGCGTCTCTGGAGTGAACCTGAGTGAACCCGTCTCTGAAGATGTTCTCTGAATGGCTGCATGTGTCCTTCACAGGTGCTCCCCATCACTGACTGATTGGGGCGACAGGCAGCCATTTTGCTGTTGCTAGTGAATTCTGGGAATTGTAGTTAATTGAGATTTAACTTAACATAAATGCACCACAGATAAAAAACAAACAAACATTGTTTCTTAAGCTACATATATTTTTGTCTTTAGCCGCCTCACTGATGACTAGCCGTCTTGTTTACGATCGCCCTTGTTCAAATAACCACTTCCTGAAACGTCATCAGAACAGGAAGTGACAGAAACGTGGGAAAAAGATAAAATTCCAGTTGTTAATATTAATGTTTTTCGAGTGATAGAACGTGTCCTCAAAGCTTGCATCGTGTAGCAAAGACAACATCAGAGCATGGATATAAAAACAAATACAAAGTTCACAAATATAAAGTGGTTCAACCCATAGTTATTTCTTCAATATTTGCTATTATAAATGATTTATTATTTCTCTAATATTTGCAATTATAAACTATTTATTATTTCTCCCATATTTGCTATTATTTATTAATTATTATTTGTCTCATATTTGCTATTATAAACGATTTATTTATTTATTGTTTCTCCCATATTTGCGATTACAAAGTCTTAATTATAGAGGAAAGTACAACATATTGATAATTGGCCAATTTTTTCAACCTTTAAATAAATTAACAAACAATAAAACAAACCTTTGTATCCTTGAATTCCTTTAAATTAACAAAACAACAGGTACAGACCAAGAAATAAGAAATAGAAAGTAGGAAACTATAATATATTTGGGCAGAACTACTCAAATGAACTCGAACTCTGGCTCAAAAGTTCACGACCCCGGTTTTGTTAAATATTTTACATTATTGCCAAAAATAAACAACCAAAAATCCTCCCCAAAAAAGGGAAGTTTTGCATAATATGGGCCCTTCCAGAACATGCTGATAGTGATAATAAGTGTCTGAATATTTGTGGATTTGTGGCTGATCTGGTTTCACAAACTCGCTCCGAGAACGATCCAGAGACGGCGAGGAACCGTCGGGAGCTCAGCTGGTCCATCATCCACAGGAATCCGGGTTGATTGACAGCTGAGCTACTGGCATGTCCGTCCGACGCATCCCCAAACCTCACCCCTTTATCCATACATTTCGGAAACAACCCACCAGACGCAGGGTTCACTGCAGAGAGAAGGTCTGGAAAACACGAGGGAGAGAAGGATCTCTTAGATGGTGGTAGCATTCCTGAAAAACAACTACTTCCTTTCAGTTGCTCGTAACGCCTCAATTATCTCATGGTCAAATTCCTGAGGTTCTCACATTTTGGCGGCATCAAGACTTAATATTTCAAACCCCGGCCTCGGAGAACGCCGTGTTATTGAAGACTGATCATAACTCCAGCCTGACCATTAGGGTTTTCTTTAAAAGTCCTCCAACAATAATGTTAACATCTTTAAGAGGGTGTGAAGATTTCTTTCAGCCAAAAAAGCCAGAGTTGTGGAGGGGGGGTGTGTTGGGGGGGGGGGGTTTCTTCTGAAACTTAAGTGTCCCGGGCAGATGTGAGCGCCGAGCACATGCTGCTTGATTTGCAGGATAATATGCAACCACATGACTTAATCAGGAGGTCTCCTCCCACTGCCGTGGTCCTGACACTTTTCACAATTCATTCCCATGCAAGAGTCTCCAGCTGAAGGTTTTTCGGAAAAAAGCGCGGAAAAAGAAAAACGTCCGTTGTTTTGGCTTTCGAAAAAAAAAACAGATAAACGGTGATTATATTCTCATATCGGTTTACATGACGTCCTCGCATATAGCGGTAAATACGGATCATTATCTGGAGCCGAACACGTGTCCACTTGAACATGAAAACCTTCCCTGTCATGTTTGCAGGAAGGAGTCTTGGCGCATTCTTCAGAAGCAACGCTCTCGTGGACGGACGGACGGACGGGGGGGGTTTTTTAAGGGGCAAGTTGGAGGTTCAAGCAATTATCTGATTATGAGAGAGATTACATGTCAAATAGAAAACATGTAATTTGCTCGGTGTGTGTGAGCGGCAGATGTAGAGATGTGTGCTTGTCTGTCAAGGTAATGGCTAACAGCTTGACCAAACAGTCCATAAGATCTGCGCCAGGAGGTTGTTTTTTTTTTTGTTCAAACCGCTATAAAATCCGTGGCCTGCATTTGTTAGCGCCGCACTCACCAATTTGATTGGTAAAATTCACACTCTAATGGGCTTATAAAAGAACTTCTTGGGCAGAGAACAATGAGCTGGAAGGCTTCGCCGGTGCCAGGTCATGGACACCCAGTGATTCACTACATCCCTCCCTTCTGGGCATGCTTAGTTCCCTCGTATCTACTGTGGCGCTCTGCTATTTCGTTTTTAAAAGCCAGTCGGGATGTTGCAATGGTATTTAATATTCAGTGTAGCGGGGTAAGAAAAAGAAGAGGGCGAGATCCAGGACCTCCCACATCCAAGTTCAGCCACAGAGCGAGCGCCTCCTCGGCAACATCGTCTCACACCTTATTTAGCTTTTTTGGTGAAACGTCCAAACATATAGAACGCATTCGTCCAGGCAGAAGGCCAGAGCGCCACATTCCCAAGGACTGACTAGAAGAGAGAGAGAGAAGAAAAAAAAAAAAAGACCAGATCTTGCATATAAATATTCAAAATTGAATGTGGCACATTCCTGCGTTTTTTCTTTCTTTTTTTTTTTTTCCTCCTCCTTCGTTTCTCCGTTTCCCTCCCATGCCTCGTCCTCGCTCGTATCAAGCTTCTATGTTTTGAAAGGCCGTGTTTGGCCGGAGCGGCCGAGGCGGCGGTGAAACAAAAGCAAGAGGGAACTTTTGAATTTATCGATCTTGATTTGTGTTGCCTTGAGAGGACGTCGGGATATTTGGTGACTGTTGCCAACTTTATCTCGTCGTTCCGACGTCCCAGGTCTGACAGGAGAGGAGGGGAAGGGGGGATTAAACTATATTCTCCATTCAACAAAAGCGTCTTGTCTGTGTTATTATTTTGTTCATCAGTGATGGTTTTTTAAAGATTTGAATCTTCCTAACCTTCCTGACAAACACAGGAGTCCCAGAAAATCAGGATAAAATAAGAATGTCTTCAGATGTTTCTTGAAGGAGTCAGTAGATCATCAAACACACAGAGGAAGATCGTTCCAAAACTTAGGAGCAACAGTCTGGAAGGATTTCTCTCCTCTGGTCCTGAACCGTATTCAGGAACCATCAGTAGATTCTGATCCACAGACCTCAGAGCCCGAGCTGGGGTGTAAGGCTGGATCAGATCACTGATGTAAGGAGGAGCCTGACCATGAATTGATCTGAAAGTAAGAACCAGAATTTTAAAATTGATCCTGAAAGAAATTGGAAGCCAGGGAAGAGTTGTAAGGATTCGGGGAAATGTGAGTTCTTCTACTAGAGCGGGTCAGAATTCTCGCTGCAGATTTTTGTATTATCTGCAGGTGGGACATCTTCTTCTTGTTTAGATATTAAAGTTTCTTCGTCCAAATTCTTCTATACTGCTCGTCTGTAATGTCCCTCTTGTCTTGACATAAAAAATTGTCACGAAAAAAGATTAAATAAGTCTATATTTTGAACTGGTTTGTAGCAGAAGCTAAAAGGCTAGCATGCTTCCCAGTTGTGTGGGCTGCAAGTGTAAAATAATAGGGATTCATCTGAAAATAATTTCAACCCTTAGTCGACATGAGGGTGAGTAGAAAATGAGTGAAGTTTGATTTTTTTTCATTAAGCACTTTCATAGTCTTAAAGGAGTGGTAGGTGTTCTTCAACCATTGAACGTTATTCGCCCTTTCTTCAGACTCTCCCCTGAAGCTTTTTCTTTTAAATCCCTCATAATAATTTTGACGTCTGTACCACCCTATACAAGTATCGTTCCAACTTCACGCATCAGTATAATAATAATAATAATAATAATCTCTATTTATATAGCGCCTTTCTAGACCAGGGTCACAAAGCGCATCATAGCAGTCAGACTTTTCAACCGTTATTGTCATTTATAATTCCTAAGCTAATCGTATCGAGACAGTCCTGGCTTCTCTACAACAAGATGGTGATAAATAGAATTAGTTGTCACTCATTTTTACTAGTTTATTTCTTTAGGCTATTGTTATTTACTACCTCACAGAAAAGTGATAGGAATTATAAGGTAAGGTAAGGTAAGGTAAAACTTTATTGTTTTTTACCAATAGCCAGCAATTTTTCATAAACAATAAAAAATAATACATAAAAAATAAAATAAGAAGAACATAAAGAGGAAGAACAAGATGACACAATCTAAGTCTAAAGATAAAGAACTTAGGTCAAAGAAAAACAACAAAGACAAAGGATACAAAGACTAACATAGAACAGAACATCCAGATACTCTCACTCCACTCGTTATTCCCCCTTTCTTCAGACTCTCCCTTGAAGATTTTTTTTTTAATCCCTCATTGACAGTCTATAATCATTTTAACGTCTGTACAACCCTATACAAGTATCGTTCCAACTACAGGCATCAGTATCTTTTCAACTGTTATTGTCATTTATAATTCCTAAGCTAATCGTATCGAGACAGTCCTGGCTAACAAGATGGTGATAAATAGAATTAATTGTCACTCATTTTCACTAGTTTATTTCTTGAGTTACAGACTAGTGTTACTTACTACCTTACAGAAAAGTGATAGGAATTATACAAACCATTCTTCAATGTACCTGCCTTTGACCCTGACATACTGGGAGTGTACTCAGAGAATCTTTGTTTATGACTCAAAGTCATCAAAATGAAGAGTCATTTCCACCGAGCTCCAGATAGTTATGGCTGCCATCGTTCCATCAGCGCCTGCTTGAACCCTTTTTATTTGTTGTGCGTGTCACTGTTGCCTGAGTTCAATATAAATATCCTGGTCTGTGAAGCTCCGCCTGTGTTTACGTTGATAATAAATATCAATGAGTTTTCTCGACGTCGATGGTGGCTTGTCGCGCTGATGCCGAGTGGGTGTTTTCACTCCTTCAACAGTCTCTCGCCGTGGCCTTCTCGCCCTCCTTTGTCTTTTTATAGCTGGATTCTGAGCGAAGCTTGGCTCTCGTCGAGCAGCCAAAACACCTCTCAGTTCCTCCGCCAGGGTCCGCGGCCCCGGGAATCCAGCTGTTCCTCCCCTGCTTCTCTAAACACACCTTCTCTCATCTCCCCCACAGAACTCCCTCCCTCTCCTCCCCTGGCTTTATTGGACCCAGACTCTGGGCTTTTTTTTTCGAGCGAAAAGGAATGATCTACGAGATGTTGATTGTTTTATTCCGCTTGTCATTTCTCTGTCACATCAATGTAATCTCTTTAATTTTGGCAATTTAGATCACAATGAAATATTTCCACCAGAGTGGCCCCTTGAACGAGGGTCTGGTGATTAGCTCACGGTCGGCCATTGTTTTTCTGGAGGAACTCGCTGTATTTAGACTGCGCTTTATTTGTTTTCCAATTCTAATGGGAAACACGGCAGTAGGATTTCCAGCACCGGCGGAGTTTCTTGTTTTTTATCAATATTACCTTGTTTATGGATCGACTACTTCCTTGGCAGACTATTGGTTTTTATTCATTACGGTAAACAATGGGAATCCACTCGGAGAGAGCGGTGCCGGGTCAGCTCCCGTGACCTTGGATACTAATATTTGGCAAACAAACATGGTTCTGCTGGCAGTCGGAGGGAGAGCTGAGCTGAGATCTGTCGGCGGAGGCAACACATGTGGACGGAGAGGAATTAGTATGTTGAGTTTCACAGGACAAACATGGACTTTGTTTTCTCTGCACAGCCACGTGTAAACATCGTCTGAAAATATTCAAGTGCTAGAAATGCTAAGCTACAAATCTTCTACCAACATCTAGAAACCCTGAAAAAATGACGTAAACAGGCAAAGGGACTGACTGATGAGCATGAATAACCTCCTTGGAGGGGGTAATACTAAAGGTTGACACAATATTAACCCCTTGTGGGGTATCTCAGGGTCAAGGTGACAAGGAGGCCCCGAAAAACAAATGTGGTTAAGGTATCCCTTGTGTTGTCTCTGGGTCAAGGTGAAAGGAGGTCGTTCACAATTGGGTTAAAAAAGAGACAAAATTAAGTCAATATTTTTTAAGTACTTGGTGAAATGTCTTCACTGTGTTTACATTTGTGTTCTTTATTGGCTTCAATAAAATGTAGTTTTCTTAGAAAAAACAAGATAGTCAAAACAAATTTTGCTTTTATTTTACCAACAACAAATGTAACTCATATCTCCCCAATTTTTCCAAGTAACAGCTGTTGTTGTTTTTTAGTGACATTCATAACAAGCAAGTATCTCACATCTGAGTCTATAGAAAAATCGTTTTTCATGAATTCTAGTCTCGACTTGTCACAAACCGGGTCCATATTTTGTGGATAGAGGTTCATGTTTATGATTTCCAGAACACCAGACAAGAATAAGTCAGAATTTAATGTGTCAATTAATTGTTTTAATGTCATTTTGAAGCAAATTAAATGAAAAAAACGGGAAAACAAGAGAGCGCAGACATGCGCCAAGCAGCTCTGTTTCATCTATTTTAACTTATGCGGTAATGTCCTTCATTTATTTCAAATTCTGCATAGGTTTATCCCCTTTTAAGCATTGTGAATCGATTTAAAAGTGAATCTCATTGAAGAGAAGTGGACTATTTTGTTTTATTCCTTTTCTTTCAGTTCTTTTTTTAAAAAATTAAACTAATTTTCTTTCGTGGTTTAATCCGTCCTTTACTTCTATCGATGGCCCCCGAACGAGATCAGCAGCCCCCCCCCCCCGGGGCGAGCGTTAACAGCTCCGACATATTAAATAATGAAACAAACGTTGACTCTTGTACGAGCTCTTTCTGTCGGTTCTGAGACAGAAGTTACCCGTTCTGACCTCCCGGCCACGCCCACCCGGCGGCTCCTGCGCTGGCCTCGGACGGGCGGGCGTGCCACGGCGCTGACGCGGTCGTTTGTCTTCGGAACCGCCGCAGCATATGGAGCGAGCTGGCACCGCACAGATGTCCACTAAGTGCTGATGAAGAGAGTGAGGGATGGACCCGGACGATGCTGCAGAAGTCTGGTAACGCTCTGGCCCACTGGTATTATTAAGTTTACCGCTCGGACGGGAGGGGCGACTGTTTGCTTTTGCGCCCCCTACAGCTTCGTTATTGGATCCACTGTGATCTGGGGCTGGTCGGGGCCGGGCCTGCACGCAGGGAGTCGGGGCAGGGTGTGGATTAAACTGCCTGGTAGAGCAGAGAGCCTGAGTGGAATAATTTGAAGCTTAAGGCCAATAGCATCAAAGTCCTGAATCCTCCTGGGCGAGCCGGTCGGCTCTGAACCTGTCAATGGTAACTTACTCCGAGGATAGCGCACCAAAGACTCCGATAATGACATCACCCGAGCTCGGGGGGGGGGGGGGGGAAGAGCCGGTGAGGCAAAGACGGTCCAACTATCAGGGGGTACAAGCGAGACCCTTCAGAGCACTTTGAAGTCCTGCTTGACGAGGGCTTTGCGGCTGCACTGATGCCGGTCCCGTTGTTTGCTGCATGGATCGGCCGCAGAAGCCACCGGGGCGGCTTATCAGATTTATCCGGGCTTACGGTCGGACGTTCACAGGCTGTTTGCGTGATGAGGTGTTTGAGTAACGGGGTGAATAGGGAAAGGGTCGGGCCTCTGGTCCCGGATCGTATCGGACAGCCCCCCCTTTGGGTCCGGCAGCCAACGGGCAGAACCTCAGAACCTCCAGTCGCTGTGCAAACTTCTCATTTAAACTCATTTTGTAGTCGTATCGTGAGGTTTACGGCACATTATGAGACGGTTAAACGACCACAACCCTTCTAAACTATAGATGGTTTGAAGGTTGATCAGCTTTTTTTAATGCTAACTAATCAACCGTTCTAAGAAACCAGATTAGCTAATGCTGAGTGACTTAGAGGTCCAAGAAAATATCGATACACTCAATTAACACTGTATCAATTTATAATATATATATCAGATCACTGATGTAAGGAGGAGTCTGACCATGAATAGATCTTAAAAGTAAGAACCAGAATTTTGAAGTTGATCCTGAAAGAAACTGGAAGCCAGTGAAGAGTTTTAAGGATCGGAGAAATGTGAGTTCTTCTACTAGAGCGGCTCAGAATTCTCCCTGCAGAGTTTGGTATTAACTGCAGGCGAGACAGATCCTTCTTGTTTAGATATTAGAGAGATATAAGTTTCTTCGTCCAAATTGTTCTATACTGCTCGTCTGTAATGTTCCTCTTGTCTCAACATACAAAAATGTTACCAAAAAATATATAATAAGTCTATATTTTAAACTGGTTTGTAGCAGAAGCTAAAAGGCTAGCATGATACACAGTCTGTAGTCAGTAAAGCGCTATATAAATAAATATTACTTACTTACTTACTTACAGACATACATTATATATATATAAAACAGCAATTTTTTTTTTGCATTGAAATCCCATTTTATTTTAACTAAGGTGATTTTGGGTTAAAATTTGTAAAACCAAACATCTTTGAAGTTTTTAAAATTTACAAATATCATGCAAATATTGTTTGTACATTTCCGTGTTGCCATTCCACTTCCGACCGCTAGATGGCAGCAGTCATTACGCAGCTAAAGGAACTACGAAATCCCGCCAGATCTTCATGATGACCGAGGACGAGAGGATACAGTCGACCAATCCGGCAGCTTTACAAAGCTGATGTTTGGACATGTTTTTGGTTTTAAAACAAACGAAAACAGTTGCGACTTCATCAAGAGTGTATCCTTCCCACCGTTGTATCATCAGTTCATTGACTTGGTATTTCAGGGGGACCCTCGAAGGGGAACCCCTCCATGTAGCTCTTTATTTTTTCTTTTTCAGTTTCATAACCTCCCGTCATCGCAGCGAACCTCTGGAGTTGATGTTTCGAACCAGTGACAATAAACAGAATCGTGGGGGGAAAAGATCCGATCTCACCGACTTCATCGGGAACATCATCCAATAAGGAAATACCTTCGAGCGGCCGACGCCCCTCTAATCTCGCTGCTGTACGAGGAACTGCTGACTCAGCACTTGTTTTTTCTTCGACACGATGTCCTGGTAAACAGACGTGTGTTCATAACTGGACATGTTGTTTGGTTTCCACCGTTTCTAATTGACCTGCTGGAAGAGTCTTTTTATGGACCGCGAGGCCCATCAGCTGGTGGACTCGTGGTCACCGGGTTTAGACGTATGTTCCGACGTGGATTCCATCCATTAGGAGCTTCGATCTTCATCAGCCTCCGCGGGTCGTCGGCGGCGCTCAGCATCAGCACCGTCTCCATTTAGGGGTAAAAATGTCGAAAAACTCTCGTTCCCAGGTGGCGTCTGAACGTGGAGAGAGAGAGAGAGAGATAGAAAGAGAGAGAAAGGGGGAAGAGTTCAAACAGACAAACAGAGAGAGAGAGAGAGATGGAGGATAAAAACGAGCAGAGGGGTTTGTTCAGGTTCAAGATGCGTTGTGTCTGTTGGCAGCCGGTCGGGCCAACATTGTTTGACGTTCTGCCCCTTTTGAGTTTTTGAGCCTTTGAGGGCTTTATGGCTCGCTGTGACTCCAGCGCCGATCGCTTCCAGATGCCGCCGGTGTGGGAAAACGAGGGAAGTAAAGTGAGAAGGGAGATGAGGAAGAAGCGTAACCAGGTGTGACCCATTGCAATCTGGGATGTTCTCCACGGATACTCGGGCCCCCCTCCGATAACGTGCACGGTGCACGTTGGAAAGTCTGTAGACACACAGGTAGAAACGGTGGTGGAAAACACACTTTTTCTAAACAATCCTTTTTATTTTTTTTTCTCGGTAACTGCACTTTCTTACCTTCTCCCAAGCAGCCCCCGAGCGCAAGAGTCTCCGCCAAGGCACGGAGTTCATGGTTTGAGGTGCATTGTTCAGCACTTTCGCTGCTGGCACCGGCCGGGTCCGACATATGGCAGCACTCTGCTCCAGAGTCCGAACAGAACCTGCCAGCTCCACAGTGGCCCGACTGCGAGAGAGGGGGGGGGGAATTGTCAAGAGGACCATTTAAGGACTGAAACCACAAGCACAGATAATGTCTGAATTTCTTCATGTAATTACCTTCAATCCGGCGTCTCTCTTCCAGGAGAGGGAAACAACAGAGCGGGTTTGGTATTTAAAAGAAAGAAAAAACGGAAATACTTTGAATCGCTGCTGAATGACTTATTATTCTGCTGTCTGTGATTAGACAAGGAAGGTTGGACAGGAGGGGGTCGGGGGGGTCGGGGGGGCAGGAAACTGTGCACTCGACATTTTCTTTTTTTTCGTTTAATTTCACTTAAGGTAAAAGAAAAGTCTTTACATGTGTCGTCCAGCAACAGATCTTTTTTCTCCATAGCAGGAGTCTGGCCCCGGGGCCGTTCTCTGGCCTTGAGCGAAATGAATGTTATAAAGTGCATTAAAAAAAAATTGAAGAAACTTTTTTAAATGACACAAAGTTTTAAGTGTCAATGCTTATTCCCGAAACACATTAAAACGCCGTGTCTTTGAATAAGTTCTCAATTTTGTGTTGAACTTGAATAATAATAATTATAATTAATATAAGTAAGGACTCCTGGCAGTATTCTTGTTATAATCAATGTAAAGGTTTGGACATCCCTGTATAATAGAGTGTTTAAGATTAAGAATTCTTATTTATTTATTGGAACAACCAAACAAAACGTTTTTTAAACAAACAAAAAAATCTTGTTGACTGTGTCTTGTTGAGCGTTACTTGCTTCTAAATGATCCAAAGACTCGCTTAGCTCTGTTTAAAACTAACAATTAAATAAATAAATCTTCATTTAACACAGCATTTGATAAAATCACTGGAATAAATCGTTGTTGTGAACCATTTTTAATCTTTTATCGACCGTCTGTTGGTGTTATTTAACTGTATAAAAACCTCCGAGTGCCTTCGTTTATTTCCGTTTCTACATAAAAGCGTAACCGTTTCAACTCCCACTCTATTGTGATTGGCCAGTTAATTAAGGTTTGTCACCGTGCGTCATTAATCTCCACCTCTAAGAGACTCGTTTTATAAACAAAGCGGGCGTGATCACAGCCGGATGGAGGAGGAGTGAAGCCATCGCTATGGCATAATGAACTCCGCTCTCGTAACCTCTCGTTCGCCGGGATTTCAGACTTGGTGGAACTTTATAAAGTAAAAACATGGTCATGATGAAGGACTTTCTGCATCTTGCAGAGGAAAAAAAAACTCTTCTCTGCTTGTCTATTTTATAAATCTGTGCAACATTTTAGTGGATAATCCTCTCCTCCTCTTCCTATCATCGGGCAATGTAACCCCCCGCCCCGGCCCCCCCGCGTCCGACTGGGAAGGGTAAGGGCTTCGGTTAACCTGCTCACACAGGCCACCGGCGCCGACCGCCAATTTCCTGCCTCTGTGTTCGGATGATTTCCACGGAGGCGGGCGACTCTCTTGTGTCGCTGATAAGAGCGCAGTAGGACGGTGGCAAGAGGGTCAAACCTCAAGGGGAATACAAACTCGGGGAGAAAATAGAGGGAAAAAAAATCTCTTCATTCCCTCTGAAAAAAAAAAGTAGCCGAAGTTGCCCACCACGGGCGCAGGGCTATTACACTGATAGAAATTCCGCTTCCTCTTTGGCCTGCCGTTGGCCCCGAGCGCGCACCGGGGGCCACAGTCTTCGCCCCAACATCTCGAAGCTAATTTACAAAGATCCCGAATTATTCTCTTATCTCGGGCTTTAAAGGTTGTAAGGTTGATTAACAAGGCCCCGGTTCTGTTTATCTGTTTGAGCCGGGGTGTTGGAAAAAATAGCCCTCGATAAGTGCACAGGCCATTAAACATTCTATTTCCCCTAATATTTGTCGGCAACCATCTGCTTAACTGATCTCCCTTCACTTTAATTAAAAGGGATTCCCGTCTTGTTGGGGTCATTATGCACCGGTGGACGCCCGGAGGGGGGGGGAGTTGGGGGGGCTTTGTGATGAGTTCAGCATTCCCTCTGTCCCTGGGTTGCCAGAAGGCATTTTCATCCACCTTTTCTAGCGAGTTAACACTGACGTGTCCGGACGGATATTCCTGGAGATATTCCTGTTGGCATCAACTTTTTTTTAAGTGGAGAGATATTTTCGCTGCTTCACCGTCAAGTTTCGGGGTGCAGACGAGCGTCTGGAATGCTTTGATTTGCCCGACACTAGTTGGATCGATGCGGCTGTTTACAGTTTCTTGCTCTCTCATCCCTTTTGTCTTTTTTTCTAATTTAGTGTTCCCAAACCATGGACAGTGGTCCGAGTCTGTGTGCTGCGCTTGCACCTTCACCCTCCTCCCCACTTTCCATCATTGTCCATCGACGCCCCCCACCCCCCCCACACACCCACCCTCCGACCGTCCTCTTCTTTTCTTGGTTGGGTTTGAAAAAAAAAGAAAGAAGGGTCTGCATGCCTCCACACTTCTTCTGGACAAGACTGATGGCTCGTCAATAGCATTAGCCAGCACTGCAGGCCTCACTGGTGTAGAACAGATCGATAAGGCCCAGTAAAAACCGCCTAATATGTGTATGGGGTCCGGTCCAGCCAGAGGGGGGGGGTTCAGGTTTCTCCCCCAGAAAAGTTTTTATATCAATTCACGAGTCGCCGTTTATGCTTTTACAGACGTGTCCGTGAACTATTGCTTTTTTATTTTCTTTTATTTGTTGTTGAAAAGTGACTTTTATTGACGATGACCCCAATACAAAAAAATACAAATCTTGTGTTTCTAACTTGTCGGTGTTTTTGTGAATACTTTTTTCTTGACAGTGATGGGTCGGTGCAGCGTCGTTAGTCATGTATAAGTAAGTAAGTAAGTAAGTAATATTTATTTATATAGCGCTTTTCTAGACCAGGGTCACAAAGCGCTTAAACAAACAAAACAATACTCAAAAAAGTACATACTTTAAAGATCAAGATAAAACTGAGAACAACACAGGAGTTCCAGAAAATCAAGGAAAAGCCTGAACAAATAGAAACGTCTTAAGATGTTTCTTAAAGGAGTCAGTAGATCCATCAAGCGCAAAGAGAGAGGAAGATCGTTCCAAAGCTTAGGAGCAACAGCCTGAAAAGATTTCTCTCCTCTGGTCCTGAACCGTTCAGGAACCATAAGTAGATTCTGATCCACAGACCTCAGAGCCCGAGCTGGGGTGTAAGGCTGGATCAGATCAGTGATGTAAGGAGGAGCCTGACAATGAATAGATCTGAAAGTAAGAACCAGAATTTTAAAGTTGATCCTGAAAGAAACTGGAAGCCAGTGAAGAGTTTTAAGGATCGGAGAAATGTGAGTTCTTCTACTAGAGCAGGTCAGAATTCTCGCTGCAGAGTTCTGAATCAACTGAAGGCGAGACAGATTCTTCTTGTTAAGACATGAAAACAAACTGTTACAATAGTCCAGACAAGAAGAAACAAACGCATGGAATGTATGTCTGTGTACTGTGAAGAAAGAGCTGAGCCAAAAGACAATGCTTCCCATTTAGAGGATACAAGCGACACCAAATGTCTACTTGGACCTTAGAGTATTTTTTTTTTGGAGGTGTCCTTGTGTTCCAGGCATGTCCTCAGAAAAAGGAAAAGGTTTCTTTGGAGAAAGAAAGTCCGGACCTCTTTGTCCCAACTGCTGCCCCCACGACCTGACCTTGGATAAGCAGTGGATGAACTGAGGATTAATAAAAGTTCATTTTTATCCTCAATTATGAAAGTAGTAAAGTCTGAAACATGACTTTAAAGTAACTAAAACAAGAAAAAGAAGAGTTTGCCGAGGTGTGAACTTTCGTCGGCGCCGGTAATTTAATTGGCGGCGTATGATCCTGCGTCTGCGTCTTGTCTGGCCATCGTAATGACTTGCTTAGACCAGCAGCACCTTCAGCTGATCTTTAATAATTACAAATCTAATCATCTGCAAATGAGTCAAGATAGCCTTTTCCCCAAAGCTTCTTATCACCAGGTAATTAAGCTTCGGCTAAGACGGGCCCGAAGTCTGGGGCTTCGTTCCAGGAACGTGATTGACAACCTGGTGTCTTTTTTTTTGTTTTGTTTCCCGCCGTCTTCGGCCACTTTATTTTCATTTGACGCAGAGTTAAATAAAAGTTGAACCTTCATTTAACGGATAAAGTTTTGGATGTAGGTGCCCACAAGAGGGAGCCCTAGATAAGCATGAATTTCATGTTTTAAATTACTGACCATTAGGCTCATAGTTTGCCTGAAATTTTCACTACTTTTACATTACCATCTGGATCCAGAAAATCTTTAAAGAATTGTGATCCAAAATGAGCACTTGTGTATTTTGTAAGTGCTGCCACCTACTGTCACATCAAGGGTGTGATTTGGAGAAACATTGCTATAATAACAAACTATATGCCTATATGGATGTAAATGAGCTGCTTGGCAGAGGTCTGTGGCTTTTTTTTTCCCATATCCACCATTTGTGAAGAGAAAAACAAGGACCAAATACCAGTGACTGATAAATCTTTAATATAAAAATTGTACAAGAATTCTGATACAAATTACAAGAGGTATTTGGACAAAATATGAATAAAATTCCATTTACATCCCAAAAACCCTTATGCATTTAATGCAAAAACCATAAACATATAAGATGCAAAAAAAAAACAAAATGAAAAGAAAAAAAAAAAACAGAAAAAAGGGAACGAGCTGTTGAAAGAGGAACGTTCGTCTGCAGGTCAGTAACATCACCTGTGCAGGTAACATACAGTGTTCATGAGGTGTTTCAATCACCATTTGGACACCAAAGTGATTTTCCTGTTGCCATGCAGCGCAGCGAGGACCAGTGTTCGCTAGAAACACCGCTTTTTTTTCTTTTTTTTTGAAGACCAAACGTAACAACTCGCAACATAAAAGGTTCTCAAGCACGTTCAGCCGTGATGATCAGAAACGGGGTGTTGGCACAGTGTAAAATGGTTACACTCCTTACGATCACACTTTATTATCCACAGGTTCCAGTTCAACTATATACAGGCTCTAGTTTCACCATCATCTACATAAGCATCGCTTCTTTTTTTTTTTTTTGGTGCCGTTTCACGTCGTCCCCCGGATCCAGCTTCATGGTTCGTCTATTCACACTTCAGGGGCCCCGAGTCCAATGAAATATTAAGGGTCGTGAGCGAAGTGTTCTTTCGGGGGATGAACCCCGAGTCCGTGTTTTAAGGGGGAACTTCAGGATGTTTGTCTCCTGCAAACTGTTGTTGTTTATTTATCTGAAGTCGGGGAATAACAATCGTTCGCTTCCATTTCTGAGCACGGTTTTCAACCAAAGGGATTTTTTTTAAAAAACAGGGGATACAGTGTCTTCATTTGACCACCAAACTATTCAGGTAGTGCCGTCCCTCGCCTCAGTGTTCCAAACAGAAACTTGACTTTAGGTCCCAGTATTTCAATCCAGTCTAAGGCCAGATTCATGCTTTTTTTTGGGGGGTTAAAGCAATTAAAGACGACCACGATGAATGGAACTCGAAACAACTTCCATTACGTACTAGAAAGTAACGTTTACTCATCTTGGTCACTTCAATGGAATCCAATAAAAGAAGATAAAAGTAACGGCTAATCTGTGAAAAGTAACTAGAAGGCAGTTAGCTTAAGCTGGGTCAGATATCCTGGCTTAGGTACGATACGTCTCCATGACAACCACGGTTATTTTTCAAAGTTAGGTCTACATTTTGCATAACAAAAGGTTTCTATCCAACAACCGGTGACATCTGCTGGTTCTTAGCGATGGAGACGATCCCGAATTCAAAGTGGCGAAAAGAATCAAAGTGACCCCGATTGAAACAGAGAAGAAGCTGAATAGATGGCTTCGGTTTATTAGACAATTGTTGGTTTCTTTTCCCTTCCTTCCCGTCAGCGTCACGGCGCTGTCAGCCATCTTTGCCCGGTGAATTATGAGACGAGCGGCGAAAAGAGGCAGCGACGCCTCCAGGTAGCGGCGAAGAAGCACATTTTTTTTTAATGATCTTTACTGTCATTCCTTCCTCCCGAGTCAGCCGTCCACCTCTGCAACCTTTCCGTCAGCTCTCGCTCTTTGAGGAGAGACGAGCGGAGATGAACGACTGATGTACGACGGGGAGAAGAAAAGACGGTTTCATTCGTCGCCGTACGTTCATCACGCGACAAAATCTCCGCTTGGAATACTCGTTTTTCTATTTGACACAAACTACTGGACCTTTTTTTTGGGGGGGGGGGTTCTTTAGAACAGAGACATGACTTCAGGAGCATCATTCAGTTATGGAAAAGGAAAATATTACAGCAAAAAGATTTAAGACTCAAGTGCATCATGTCAGTCCACCAGGGGGCGATTTATACACGATTGGTTGTTCACAGTTGAAGGACTACTCTCCGTACTTTTAAGTCACCGCCACAGAATGTTTTCCCACAACATTGTAGTGTCTGGAATGTATCATCGTCTAAATGTTGTGTAGGACTGTACATTTTTGTTTTATAGTATTGGGGTTCGACAGTTTCGTTGGCATTGACCTTGTAACCTGAAGTCAAGCAGTGTTGAAACTCTAACTTAGTGTGTGTCGTATTGCTTTCAAATTCTGCACGTGCACAACAACAACAAAAAAAAACTGGCACAAATACTGTATGTCGAATGTACGTTCACTGTCCTTGGCACCGTAGCGATTTGTGACCCCGCCCCCTCCCGAAAAACAAACAAACAAAAAAAAGAAATTGCCAAAATCCTCTCAGCAATATTACACGTCCCCTTTTCGCAGATGCAAAGTGCAAAAAAACTGAATACTAAAGCTCATAAACAAATCAAACTTAATAAAAATACAAAGAATGATAATTGTGTAGGAGCCAAAAAGAGCATGCGGGCAACCTTTGAATATCTAACAAGTAGATAAAACAAGTCACATGATATTGTTTTTTTTTTTTCTAGGACCCATTTTTTTCTTTTTTCAACTTTGTAGCTAACGTAAATGAGTCAAGCTAATAAGATGCTACCTCTTTCTTGCCTATAGCGGAAAGTATTTGTACTGGACTGTAACATAAAACCCATAAAGCAGGAGAAAAAGCAAACAACCATCAACACAACTCTGTAACACCAAAAGCCTCTTGGGGGGGGGGGGGGGGACGTTATTTACAAATGAAGCTTTCATGCTTTTCATAAGGGGTTCATTTAAAAGCTATCGTTTCACAAATACAACAAGAAGAATTTCTTTTTTTTTTTTTTTTTTTTTCAATATCGTTTCTGCAGGCAAATCACAAAAAAGAGTCAATTCTTTGGAGACACACATGAAAAAACAGATGTCGGAGGATGAGCTTGATAAAAGGGATCTATGTTATAAATAACGCTCCGTGTTCAGAGAAGTTTTTTCCAAAGGAGCGATCGAGTTTTTTTTTTTCTTCTTTTGCGTGAGAATATGGGCGTTGAGCTGATGTTGCCGACCCTGGAATGAAGAGTATCGGGGGGGGGTGACGTGAGGATATTCTCTCATCAGTCTATTACGTTGGAAAAGGGCATGTTTTTATGGAGGTTGGGATTCTGAGAGTGTCGGTTGCGGCTGCGCACGGAGCTGAACACCATGTTGCATCCTGGGATCTTGCACTTGTGCATCTCGCGCAGGTGCACAGTCTTGTAGTGCACGCGCAGCGTCCCTTTGTTGCTGTACATTTTGTGGCAGATGTTGCACAAGATCCCGCTGCTCGCCTCGCTACTGCCCCCCGTGGGTGAAAGGAGGAATAATGAGGAGGAAGTGTCCAACCCTTCACCTTGTCCTCTTATTTCTCCCATCTCCTCGAGTTGTTTCCCCGCCGCGACCCCCCCGCCGCCGCCGTTCATCAAGTGCTCCTCGCCCTCGCTGTGGTCGTCATCCTCATCCGCCTCCGCCTCCAGGTCCTCCAGCAGGATCCCCTCGTCGCTGCCCTCGTCCGACTCGTGCGAGGAGTGGAGGCTGCCGCTGGACTGCAGGCTGGACGTGGTGCTCAGGTCCAGCACCATGTAGTCGTCGTCGTCCCGCTGGCCGCCGGAGAAACCGTTGGTGTGGAAGTTCTTAAGGTCTTGGTGGAGAGGGTGGTGGAAAAAATCGTGGCGTGAGGGAGCGTAGCTGTGGCTCAGACCCAGGGGTCCGAATCGGTGGCCTCGGATGTCCATGCCCGGCGTGGGGTCGAAGCCAATGTGATGACCGGCGTAGATCTTGGCCAGCACCTCCGCTCGTAGGTCCTTAGGAAGGGGCGTCAGTTGGGGGTCCAAGACAATGTCGTCCAGCTCTTTGGTCAGCAGTTTACGGTGCAGGTTAATGTTGGAGCTGTGCCTGGTGAGGAGGGAAACAGGAGGGTGAGTCTTTTGAGATCAACACAAACGGCGTTCCTGTTTTTTAAAAAATCATTGCTAACAGCAGCTACACTTGAAGCTCTTCTCAGGGAAAGCGCTTCAAACATAACTTTTCCAACTGCTTCCTCCCCGCTGTCAGCATGTCTGCACGAGCCTGGCTCTCAGATTCAATTGACTCTGACTCAATTAAACAGTCTACCACGTTTGAATAGTAGTTTATCAATTGATCGGGAGGCGGCGGTGATGTAATCATCAGGGGGAATTGGATAGCATATTAGCACGAGACAGCATTATCAAAGTCATTCCCGTTCACACGTGGCTTAATCAAGCGCCACGATGAGCGTGTCTTTATGTAGCTCTGGAATTAATTATGACGGGCGTTTTTCCCAGCAACACACAAAAAAAAAAAAAAGAAGCAAAAAACTGCGTCAGGATGTGCGCCGCAGCTGCCGGGAGTATCGAGTGCTCATGCCGAGGTTGTCTTTAAGTTAGTATGCAAAGCCATGCTCAGAGATGCAAGAGGGGGAATGGGGCTTAAAAAACACAGGAAAAAAATCTGCCTAACATAACACACACAGGGGCCACTTTTTCTAATGTTCACTCCAAAAAAATCATATCAGGAAAAATCAAGCACCCACACATGTTAAAGGGGTATCCATGCAAGGGAAGCACATGTGTGTTCAAGAAACAAAAAAAAAGGGTCATCCTCAACAGGATATGAATGGAGTCACAATGGATAGTAGAGCTTACCAGCAGTGGCAGGGTTGATGCAGTCAAAAAGGGTCCCTTTCCTTTAATTATTTACTTCCCTATCCGACATTGTCCTGCAAGAGGTAAAAATACATTCATTTCAGGGACCCTTTTCCCGTGAACGAGGCAATCAGGAGCCCGTCCACTCGAGCATCGTCAGCATTCGGGAGCGGCAGCGTGGCGAATCGATCGGCGTTCGGCTGTCACTGTCTGAGTGTGTGTTTGTGTGTCCTGGTGTTATTATGTGAGTGCAAAAGAAAACCCCCCCCCCCCCACAAAATATACTACGCTCACGCTGGAGCGCGTCGGTCACAAGGCGGTGTAAATCCTTTGATAGCGAACTCACATGTGTTGATCGCTAATGGAGGAAATATGTGTCGTTTAGCGCCTCCGTCTGGGCGAACACGGCGGACCCCGTTTAGGACTGTCAGCGTCCGCCGGCCGTGATTCTGTTTCACTAACACTAGTGGGTTTTTTTTTGGGATGCTGTTGGCGATGCTCAGGTAGGCAGGTCCTTTGCAACATGTTGATAAGAAAAAACCTTTCACTGCTCATAAGCTCTAGGTTAACCACGACTACGTAAGAATTACAAACTTCAACATGCTTATTATCATGCAGTAATTAGTCTGAACCGGAGATTAAGTCGTTTCTGAGAATCCACACCACATGTCAACTCTATACATCGTAAATATCGACTTGTTCACGACGAGCGTCGTGGAAAAAGTATCGCCCGGAACATCGGAAAAGGTACGTAAAACAGAATAATTACAAAGTGTTACGAGGGTCAATCACAGGTGACTTATGATAAATGGCTAAAAAAAACACAACTACAAGTAAACAACACTTCAACAGTTCAACTCTTGGATTTAACATTTGGATTTTCAAAGATTTATTAAGATAATTCTCTTGCTGGTGTCGATGTATTAGTGAGTGCCAGTCAAAGTGTGACTGAAAACAGCAGCTAAACCTTGTTGTTCACCAAAAGAAAACATTAGTTTCTCTCATTTTTGGATGCTATGCTAACGGAACTTTTATTTTAGACATGGCCTTAGTCTACAAAATACACCAGGCCTGATGGTCACAATAGACAAAATTCACTTATCTCTCAACTTATCACTTTTACGCCTCCTAGCCCGTTCGTTCCCCCCACCTCCGTTCGTCGTTATCTCTCCCGACCCAAAATCACACCCCCATCCTCCCTTCCTCCACCTCCCTACAGGCCGGTAATGTGGCTGGCAAACAATTTGACAGTCTCATCTCTGCCTAAAAAGATGGGGGAGGCCCTCCAGAGAGCCAATTTTTGACTGCACAGAGGAGGAAGAGCAAGAGTCTGCCCATCCCAACCTGGTGTTAATCATCTTTAGGTCCTGTAGATGGTCCTTTGCCTTCCATTGTTTGTGCGAAGCGCTGGTGTAATTTGTCTAAATGACGCCTAATGAGATGGAAGGCTGTGTGGTATTATTCTGACACCGGTGGTCCTTTGTCTTTTGTGTCATCAGTGGTATGTTATGAGGTTTAGGTTTAAGTGGGAGGACAGGAGCCTTTGGTAGCATTTATCACTCGCTGTCACTATAGGAGATATCTAATGTTGTTACCACTAAATGGAAAGAAATGGGAACAGGAATACATTAAACTGTGTCTGTTCATAAAAAGTAGGAATAACTTTTTAATTTAGATTTTTTTTTATGATGCTCCATGAAGCACATGATGGTTTATTAATCTGAGAAAATAATTCACTTATTCTTTAAAGTGCCACTGGCTGATAAATAATTGAACAAACATTACATTTGTTTCTTTTAATCAGAGTGTCTTTGCTAACGTATTCTCTCTATGAGCAATGTGACCGCAGTCAAGACAGCGCGGTCGTATGATATAATAAAAAGTCAAACAGTGAGTTAATTGTGAAGCTGCAGAGCCGGGCCCACATGCCGTGCAGGGACCGAGGGTAAAGGAAGGAGGCCGGGGAGGGGAGGAAAGAGACTCTCCAAGATAATTAACCTTCACTCTTTCCGTTTGCAGTGGCCCGTGCGGGGACCACACGACGAGCGGCTAGGGAATGTGGAAAAAGGGAGGCCACCTAGTCGCAGCCGGGACAAAGAACAGTTATGAAGAAGAGGTTCTTAATAAAACTCTGGCAGGCTGATAAAGAAGCTAGATAGGGCCAGACCGGCCCTGTCACTGCCCAAAACAATTTGATTAACGGCTCTTATAAAGGCGATGATCGCCCGTACACAAGCCTTTTCAGCAATTAATCAAGCGGCTTCTTCGGGCACCACTTCTGTCGGCTCTGCTAGCTCCCCGCTATAAATATGCAATGATTTAACTTGAGGGACGTCGGCCAGCAGGTCGGACAAAAACGCTTGTGTGTCCTTTTGTGTTTAATTCCCATCAAACATATTTAATTAGATTGGCTGCAGACAAGGTGTAATCATTCTTTACTGTCTTTATGTTTGAGATTTTTGCACATCGAAACGATCCCGAATACATTCAGACCTTACTTTAGATTTTTTTGTAAACCTACTGCCTTAGCATATATTCAACGGCGAAGAAGGAGGTGGCTAAATCTGTCTGCAGATTCAGAATGAATAAAAGGAAAATAATATGTATAAGAGGAAGAGATCGAGAGCTAAGTCGATGCACGTGGAAGTTGTTGTTTTAATAAAAAAGTGAAACAGTTGGTGAATTCATAAAAAGGGCTATTTTAAAATTCATATATCAAATATATCTTTACACCACTTGAATCAGTAACCCTTGGTATATTTCAAACAGGACGAATCACAGCGATGTTCTGCGGTAAACGATTAAAAACGACCTATAAATGTCAAGTGAAGACCCACCTGTCTCGACTCCGCCTGGACGGGAAGGCAGCGTTGCAACCGGACACAGTGCACACGTGCATCTCTTTCAGGTGGACGTTCTTGTAGTGCAGTTTCATGCTATAGGAGCTCTTGAAGCTCTTTTTACACACGTAGCAGATTTTGGGGTCCGGACTCGAGCACGGGTCTTCGTCTGGCGAATGGGAAGAAGGGAATTTGGGGGGGCTCGCACCGTAGCCCATCGACGAGATAAAACTCTCATGCAGAGCCGCCATGCTGGCTGCCGCCGCCGCCGCCGCCATCCCTCCGTTGTAGAGACCGTATTGGCTCATACAGAACATGTCGTAGGTGGGATCATTGAGTTCTTCCTTGATCTTGATGGGGGGCTGATGAGGGGAGGGGGAGTCTTTTCCTTCTAGTTCCTTTCGCATGTTGCTTTCCGCATCGCCCTCATCATCGTGGTCCTTGCTTAGTGTTCTTTGGCCCCGACTGTGCTTCTGCTGATCCTCCACTTCCATCATCTCATCGCGGTAAAACATCTTGGATTCGGACGTTTCGGACTCGTTTTCAAAGTCTCGCTCGTGGTCCTGATCCTCGGAGGTGAAGCTGTCCATGCAACGTTGATCGCTTGAACCTCGGAGGTCACCCCGGCTCTCGCTACCAGTACCCTCCCGGCACTCGTCTTCACTCTGCCGCATCATACCTCTGAGACCTATGCTCGGGCTCATCTCGTCCTGGGAAGGAGACTGAGGACCACTACCTCCGCTGTGGTTCCCGATGCTATTGCCAGTGTTGTTGCCGTTACAACTACCATTGATCTTAATATTGTTGTGCAGAAGTAACGAGTGGTGATGGGAATTTCGATGAATACTATCATCGTCATCGTCATCTTTATCGTCAAAATCGTCCGCAACGTCGATGACTTCTTTTTCAATCTTCACCGGCATGCTAGATTTACGGGGTTTCTTTTTAGGAGCCGGGTCAACGGAGGGTTCGTGGTTGGCACTGGGGTTGGATAAGCGATGGGACATGAGTCCGCTTTCGGACATATGAGCGTTATGGGAGGCCACAGCTGCCAACATCTGTTGTTGATGTTCCATCAACGAAGTACTGTTTGTTGTAGATGGCAAAATTGGACTGGTAGGCAGTGACACTGGAGAGCTAACTAGATCCGCGGGGGACAGTAATGTGCGATAGAATGGAGGCACTGGTTGGACTGGCTGTACTGACTTAAGGGAGGGGTATACTAATGGGCTTTGCAGAGGGGACTGAAGCATAGGGTCAACTGGAGGTGTTGTGAAACCCAGCGGAGGTCGTCCAGGGCTCGTGAGAGTGAAGCCACTGTTCTTGCTGGTTGAGATGACGGGCGTGCCAGAGGTCGATGTTGCACGGATAAGGTCTTTGTCACGGTTGTTTCGCAACATGGGCATATGCAACCGTGGATTAGGATTGGCGCTGTGGCGGTTGCGACTGCGTAATGAACTGAAAACCATATTGCAGCCTTCAATGGTGCAGCGGTGCTTAATTTTCAAGTGTACAGCGTTATAATGTATCTTTAGTGTGCCTTTATCGTAAAATGTCTTTCCACAGGAGTTGCAACACACCCGCCCCTTGCGTGAAGTCGAACCCATGCGACGCATGCGGTGCATCTTTGACGAAAAAGACGTGTGGGTGATTGTTTTTGACTGCTCCTCCTTTATGAAATGTTGATGGACCTGGTGGTCACTTATGCTGTGGTTATTTTGCTGAGATAGACTTTGGGACTGCTGGCTCTGCAGTGACGATTGCTGCTGTCCGTCTTGACCGTGAGCGGAAGGAGACGGCGAGGCGGGGGACGCCCTGTTGCTGGCCTCGGATTTAGGTTCGATGTTGTTCAAGGAACCGAGGGGGCCACGGCTGGGACTCTGGCCAGTCCGGAAGGGGGAGAGAGAGACTTCCGACTCACTCGTGTCCACCTGTTCAACCTGGTTTGGCAAGTTGGGTTCCCTGAGTCGAAGAGATGATTGTTCCATGGCCAGGCTGTTGGGGGGCATGCCGAGCATGGGGGCTGAGACAGGGTTGATGTACTGGAATGGCAACAAGAAGGCAAGACTGTTTGGTATATTCTCAAAATGATGAATGCTCGACGGGCTACTGCTTTCCATGTGCGTCAGGATCCCCGGGCTTCGGGTCCTGTTGTTGCTCTCAATGAATGTCCTTATTCCAGAGTCTGTCTTGGAGGAGGGAACGGTTACTGCTTGACCCTCCTTCTCTTGAATGGCCATCAGCTCGACAATGGACTTGGTTTCACCGAAGCGTAGGAACTGCTGCAGGGTGATGATTTCTTCTTCCCGGGACATGATGGTCCAACGGTCCAACACCTTTCCGGCAGCATCCTAATTCGCCAGTAAAAAGAGAGAAGAAAAAAAAGGAAAAGGTTATTGATTGCATTATCAGTTTGATCACAAATTATTAAAATAAAAATGGGAGTTGTGTATTAGAAGCTAAAATATCAATCTATGGTCACGTCAAGTTGGAAAAACTGTAGGGGAATGTAACATTATTTTAAAAGATATTTTATATTCCTCTGAGCAGGTTCCTGGGGCACACGGCGACAAGGGAGTGACAACAATTAATGGCTGTGAAATGGCTACATTCCATTGCTCGCTGCTGGCGTCTATGAAAGAAACGGTTTCACTCTTGCGAGTAAAAGCTGTAAGATCAACATCACATAGCACAAAGGGTCTGTGAGGAAAAAACACAAGATAAATGTTTAAAGAGACACATCGAAAGGGAGTAGGGGGGAGACCGCAAGGAGAAAAAGAAAAGAAGAAGAAAACAGAAAAATGAAAGTGTGAGATGTTTCATATGCCCTCAGATATATAGTGGTGAAGTAGATTCTTCTAAGACGAAACATCAATAGTCACTGGGGTATTCACTGTTAAATATACATTAAAAAACATTTTATACTTTTATTCTGTGTGCGCTCGAGTTTCTCGCCTGAAGGTATGACTCAGAATTCTATCCCGGGCGCTATTATTTTAGACGGCTCGTCCGCCTGGGCATTAGTGCGTCAATTTGATGTAATTGAAAGAAAAATGAAAGCAAATTAGAAAGTGAATTATTAAATCATTTTGCATTTTAAAATAGTTTGCAAAGACATTAGGCTTTTTTTTAAAGGTTTAAACAGATTAAGAAACAATCACTTGAGTTTTAACCATAACATGAGAGGAAATTAATAAAATCAGATGATTTGCTCTAAATTTATTTTCGCCAACATTTTAACGCAACATGATACAAATCAACTGGTCGGCAACTCGCGGCGTCAATCTGCGATTACAGCAGCGATAATCATCAATTGTCGTTCCGAGTCGCAGCAACGTTACATGCTAAGTTCTTTCTACAGTGTATTTCACGAGTTCATTCACTTGCATTAGCCTTGTGATGCTGTAAGGGGAACAAATATTCCATTAGAAAGGCTTTTACAAGTAGGCACTCATCTTCCAATTAGCTTAATGTGGCCCTCTTCCCCCTATATTTTCCAAGCATGCCCCACCTTTCCTTACACTCCCTCCTGTAAAATCTCATTAATCCTCCCTCCCCCCCGTCTCCCCCAGAGCTATGACATATTAGTCTGTCATTATGCATCCAGGAGTCCTTTAAACAATACAGCTAAACCTCTGTTTGCCGGGTTAATGACTATTAGCCAATAATTACAGCAAAGAGACAATGGCGGAGCCACTTTATCTGGTGGACAGCCTGCTGCTGTTGGTTTACTTTATGTGCGAGGGGGCCCTCCGGTTCTCCCCGAATTAATCCAGCTACAGCATATTTATTAATCTCTCAGCTGCTTCAGGACATTCTTAATTCATGGCCCTTTTTTTTTTTTTGGTTCTCCATCCTGTTGCCATTTAGCAGGTCCATTGTGGCGGTTCCACAAAGTGCTGACAACGAGGACGAGCGAATGATGGCCCTGTCAAGGGCCTCGGCACAACTGTCGAGTAAAACAAATCACATAATTACGCAATTAGCAGGGTGTGTGTCGAGCGGTATTATTGGTCAAGTGCTTCTTTTTTTTTTTCTTCCTCGGCTTCGACGTGTGCTCGCGCAATTAACACCGTAACACCTACGTCGCTGTAATGATCACCTATTAGACTGGTGACTGGAGTGGGCTTTAAAACAAATGCTTTAGAATACGCCATAAGACGCATAAGGCATCAACAAATGGTGCAATTTTACCCTTTTCGGGGTGGGTCGGAAAACATTGCCGTTTATTTTGACGCCTTCAAAGATTTCGCGCAAACATAAGGCAAAGAAAAAGGCAATTAAAAATAAAAAAAACAGTATCACTTGCAGAAGAAAAGGCTCAGTTCTCACGATGGCAAAGTGAACCATGGGAACCACATTGATTCAACAATCACCATGCAGTGAAAGTGATCTCCTGGAACTCTCAAGGGGAATCCCCATTGATCTCCAGTCCTGCTTTCAGATCCAGTTCCTTAAAAAAAACTGCTGTATCCCTGTGTTCGCCACTTCAAGGGAGGTTAAGCAGAAGTTCCTTGTGATCTGAGAAGGTCTTGAACCATGTCTCTTCCTTTTCCATATTCTGTTTCTCTCCCCACCCCATCACAAGGTTTATGAATAATGCAGAGGATCTAGTGGCGAGCAGTGCCACAAGGGATGGGTTCATGCAAAGCCCATTGCCTGGAGCCATCACATCTGAGGGCAAGAGCTCCCAAGGTGCCTACTGTTCCCCCATTGGTTCTGAAGTAGCAGGTCAGAGGTGATCTGTGAGCAACTAGCTTCACTTTTTCCTCCTGTGATGGACTAGAGGGAAATCACTTGCGTTGTCCAGACGTGGGTGGAGGACATTTGTAAGCATCACAGAGGTTGAAATGTGCTCTCTGTGATCAGGGTAAATGCTGTTTTCATGCTTTGCACATCAAAGGATTTCGGACCCTTTTGGTGACCCGACGGCTCGTTCGCCGGCTTTGTTTTCCGGGAATATTTATGTTGATGAGCTCAGGGGAGCGTTTATTGTTTAACCCGGGATCAAATCACCTGTTAAGAGTGTCAGACTCCAACGCAAAATAATAATGTATTTTTCTCTTCAGTTGCACTGCAGACATTTTTAATACGCACCACTATTATTGAGTTCAATTATAATAAGTAGACCTGTAGTGAAGACCACCTCCAGATATGACCAATTACAAAACCGTGCAAAGCACACATGGGAGCCACTTTCAGATCCAGTTGACATTTAAAGTTGTTGCACGAAACCCACAACAAAAAACATCCACGGCTTATTTCTTAAACCCACTGTCACTGAACATACGTGTTCAAATCAATGGAACCTGGTCAATGATTCAACCTCGGTGGACCCGCGGGGCCGGAGGGAGGGGGGGGTCCCAGTGAAGTGGGGTGGAGTGATTACGGCCGCGAGGGGGAACAACGCCTGATGTTTCTTATTAATTGAGGATGATTCGTGTGATCTGCTGGGTCTGAAAGCACCAGTCGGGTCTGTCGCGGGGGCCTGGGAGACAGATGTGGGGTCTGCTGCGCTCCCTGCGGGGCCGATGGAAGGCAGTGAGGCGGCTGAGGCTCTCCCGGGTCTGTCCACCACCAGTGTGTGTTGGTGGGGAAGCTGACGACTGGATTCTCTCCGCTGCTTACGCCACATCTCCTTTGTCTCCGTGGCTACTTTGACTGGAGGCCGCGGCAGGAACGGCAAATTAACATATGCTCACAATTTGGTTGCATTTTTTTTTGCAACTCAAAAGTGTCCGAGTCGTTGGCTCCTCTCCATCTCCGCACATTTACAATTCCTATCCCACTTCTTTTTCAAAGCATCTCAAATCAACCTGTTTTGGATTTAACGACACAAAAGGTGTGCACACGCCAACATATGCTGCACTGGAGTTTGACTGTTCTGCAATGGAGGGAGGAAAGAGAATAAGCTAATGGACTCTTTACTTAATGTGATCAGAGCCATTATTGACATGCTGCCAGGAAGATGTAGGACCATTAACTGCTGCTCCTCTCTCAGGTGCTGTCCTTCCAGCAGCACTACTTTACCGGACATGTTTTCAGTGCCTGCTAGACTCACACGTGGACAAATGGTCTGGAGGGCTGGAAAGAGGTATCTAGTCTAAAGTAAGCCATTGTTAAATAGGGAAAAATAAGTTTTATTTCTGCAAAAGTAAGTTTTACTTCTGAAAAAATAAGTTTTATTTCTGTAAGCCATTGTTAAAAAGGGAAAAATAAGTTCTATTTCTGCAAAAATAAGTTTTATTTCTGCAAAAATAAGTTTTATTTCTGTAAGTCATTGTTAAAATGGGAAAAAAACAAGTTTTATTTCTGCATTTTATTAAAGGAAAGTTCAAATCAACCTTTCTTTGAGGAGTTAAATATTATGTTCGTGTTCTGATGATCTCCAAAAATAAACAAAGGTTGATTGAGAATTTGGGTAAATTGTCTGAAGGTATTACAGTGTTTTTTTTGGGTGCCTGTTCAGGGTGTACCCCACCTCTTTCCTGATGATATTATTAAGTTGTAAATTATCTAAGTTTTTTTGCTAATAAAATTTACAACAAATGTTCATCAAAAGGCTCATCAGAGGTGCCTTCAATCCTCAACAAAAGATGGCCGCTGTCACGAAGCACTTCATTATTGAGTGGAAATAGCCGCAATGATCAACAAGCTGGACGGTTTAAGCACTGCCTCTGAGGTAAAAAAAAAAAAGCCTGGCATGTACGTTGGCTCATTCATCTTCAGGGTGGAGGGTGCCAGTGCGGCTGCAGTGTAATTTACACCACCCCGGCCAATGTGCCAGAACACATTCATCCCTGTGGCCCGGGTTCTTACATCGCCAGCAGCCCGGAGGATGTTAATGTTTATGTGTGCATTTATGCGTGAGTGTGTGTGAGAGGTGAATGTGTTTCTGTGATCATGTGGGTACAGCAGGAAGTGGTGCCGGGGTCTCGCGAGGCCCCCGCTTACAGGTCGCTGAGCCTGCCTAGTGTTACGTGTTCAAAAAATGGTGATTACTTACTGCAAAAATAAACACCATTACCATCTGGTGCCGCCTTTATAGGCTGAGAACGACGCAGCGAGAAAAGCTCTAGACCATCAAACACAAAGTAAAGAACAATAACAAAGGTATCTTTTCTCGTGTGAGTGAAAACATGGTATCGGCAATAATGAGCAATATAAGCAAGAATCGGCATGAACTCGGTTTAAAATAAACCCCGGTCTTTATGAGGACAGATAGTGAAAAAAAAGAGCCGTGCTGGGACACATATTGGGAAAGGTGAAGGGATGGGGTCATCCAAGACCATTGAAGCCTTGCAGATCCAGCAGATGTTTGATCCATCCGCAGCACATCTGGTCTTCAGCAACAGAATTCTTTTTTTTTTTACTCAAAATCTACTTTTTTACACGTTTCATAGATCCTCTTAGCCCACTAAACGAAAGAATTCTCCCGGGGCCGACAAACACTGATTCAATGCCTTCAAAATGGTCCGATTTAGTTTAAAAAAAAGGATAAAAGTCGGACAAAACGAGTGACACATATTGTAGATATTGCATCTGTCATTCTTATGGTAGTGGGTCCTCTGAGGGTCATTCAGCACTTAACAGCCTCATTGTTTCTTTTACTGTTGGAAACAGACACGGATTGCTCAACTCCCTGCAACACTCCACGCGGCTTCCTTCGTCGGTGACACAACAGCAAATCCCTCGCACAATGTCCGGGTGTGGCCCCTGTGACTTTGGGGAGCTAAGCGAACGGCTATTTACTCGAGAGAGGTTATGGATCATATTTGGTTAAGCTAGGTATCTTTTTGTTTGAGTTTGACAACAACAATACCTGGCATTCTTTGGGCCAAAATGATGTCAGAGTCAAACTGTGGAAAGGTTTCTTACTCAGATTTATAATTCTCATGTGATAAAACAGTCAACACTATGAAGGAAAGTTTTATATTATGTAAATGTATGTATTTACTTTACTCTTAAACATAAAAAACAACAACTTTTGAACTGATTTTCATGTAAATCAACTTTTAAATAATTTATTGAATTCATCTCTCGTATTGAACTTTTGTCCATTTTCTAATGACATTAAATTTGATCCTAGGTGTGTTTTTTTATTATTTAAAAAATATTTTGGATAATATTTGCTGTTCTGGAGTATCTTACCCATGAGGTTTATACTTCTCACCATTTTTTTTATAATCTTTCCATGTTGGAACCTATTTCCCTCTTTCTTATTCTAATCCAATAATATTAAAACAATATTAAGTCAGTGACACCTTCACAACAGTGTCGGAATATAATGTAACAATAATTATTATGCTTGCTCAGAGCCAGTGAAATCACGTTAAAAATAAACTGTCACGACTACAATCGCGCCCGGAGGGGAAACAGACATGTTTCCACTCCCCATTATATCGCTACATGTTATTTCGTCTTCCCCGTTAATTCGGATCCTGATGTCATCTAAGACGTGTCCTGATCTGTGTAATGCAATCTTGCTGTGTTTGCGTCTGACCCGGCCTGACAGTCCTGTGCAGTGCAATTGTATCGATCTCCATAACCTTGTGGTCTGCAGGGTTCCTGTCAGCAAACGAAATGAGCAAAAGCACTTCTCCCACCAGCCCCCCCCCCCTCACCTTCTGCCATGGGTAGGACTACAAACTAAACAATCATCACAGAAACTCAATACAGGCAGACGGAGCTAGCCGGCCGCCATGCCTTACACTGTCCCGCGAGGCTTTAAGTCAATTTGGTGTCAGTGCTGCCTCTCACCTTGTGGACCTGTTGCGAGCTTAATACGTCGCGCTAATACGTCTCTCCATATGAATTACAAGGCTCTGAGTGGGACCCCGATGTAATAAGTATAGATTAGCTAATGTCCAAGTTTGTGTCTGCATCTTGTTAGGCTGGAAGTCGCAGTAATAGCCTTTAAACCGGGTCTCACTGTGGCCAGCGGGGGCATCGAGGTTCCACTTCGGAGAATGAAAAAAAAAAAAACGGCTCTGGGTAAACAATAAGTAAAAAAAAAGAGGTGAGAAAGCCTAGTGAGATGTTAATGTTTTTCTTCAGTATATTGATCAACTGGAAGGGGGGGGGGGGGGGGGGGGGGGCAAAGGTCCTCGGGTTAAAGGCCTTAAGTCTGTCCACCTAGCGTTGCTACGTGTTAATGTGAGAACGCATTGATTTTGTTTTGTACTCGTGTGCGCGGCTGACGGAGGACGAGTGGGATGCGGCTGGAATGGAAGAAAAACAAAACAAAAAAAAATGGTGGGAGAGGAGGTGAGTGTGTGGTCAGTCGGGGGCGTAATTAGGAATCAGGTTAGCACTGAACTCCGTGTATTGATCAGTGATTTTTCACACCCACTACATCTGGCCCTCAGCTATGCACACAGCGCTTTAATAATTAATGGGATGTATAACTATCATACGTCGAGCATGTTGTGCCACAAAACAAACGCGTCTGCCCGAGAAGAAAAGGATCATTAAAGTGAAATCTTTATTGGTAAATAAAGCAGACCCACAGCTGGTAAACAACTAACTTTCTCGACCCTGACGGATAAACACACAAGTAACACACACATCTAGATAAAGATGAAGCGTGGAAGCATTTTCCCTCATCGTTTTTTTTTTACTTTCTGTGGTACGTTCTGACCGAGGTGCAGCGAGATCTTGGGGTTTGACTGCAGAACTGAGGGTGATGGAGAAAACAACACATTGGAAGAAATTATACAGAGTTGTTTCTGTTATTTAAGAGTTTTACAAGAGTTCAGAACACACCCTGATACTGGGCCACCTCCGCTCTCTCTCAAAGATAGACCTGACCGATACAGATGAGCTCGGTTGGTCCCTTCCTATAGCTTGTACGGTAGAACACTTCCGATTGAACAGTTGATACCCTTTTAGCTCAGCTCTTTCGCCACCAAAGCCTCATAGACTCAACCGTGTTTAAAGGGTCAATAAGTGTGAGCATGAGTTACAGACTTTACCAGTAAGAAATAAGTAGTTTGAATCACTTTTACGAGGCGGGTCAGAGTCAGCCCTGGACTACATCAGGGACCTGAACTCCACCAACACCGAGGGGAGCCGTCCTGAGCCAGCATGGAATTGTGATCACTATCCGGCCCATGGCTGGTTAACAAAGACAACAACCATTACATTAGTGGTTGGCTTAACCATCAACCTCTCTCCAAATACCCGTCCTCCACCTTAACCAATCTTGATCATACACCTTTCCTACACTTGTCCTCCTCACCTCCTCATTTTACCATCAACACCAAAGCGACCATTAAGACTTCCTCTCAAGTACAGTCCCACGGTACTAGGACTTAAGGACACCCCGCTGTTTGGTCTGTTGCCCATTCCTTCTTAGGACCCGGTGGTTCTGATGGGATGCTCGCTGAGATTATCTACCTACTTCCATGTGTGTGTCACTGTGTGTCATACGTGTGTGTGAACGCCTTCATCTCCACATTAAGGTCGGCTCTGGAGAAGAAGAAGCGGAGCAAATAAAAAGTCGTTAGGCGTACGAATTAGCCGCCGAGGTAATGTGAGCTCTGTGATAGAAAAGGCAACAAAACAATAGTAGACATTTCATCTTCTTATTGTCTAATCACCCATTTGACCGTCTGTATATCTCCCCTCTTAACCCTTGAGATGCTGCTAATGGTCCTCACAATGGAATTATTTACTAACCGTGGCAGGGGGGCAAATGGGTCAAATTGCGTGTGTGTGTGTGTGTGTGTGTGTGCGCACACTCTCCTGGAGTCGGAGTGAATGAAAGGGAATGATGGAGCTGGTGAAGCGTGCAGTCACAGCCAGAGAACGGGCGGAGAGAGGGCGACTGTGAGAGTGCTGCTTGCCAAAGTGAGAAATCATGCATTGGTGCTGTGGGGCCCGGTGGTGTCCCTTTGGGAGAAGTGACTACATCCACGCTGGCACTCAAGTGCTCTTAAATACTCTGTCTTTGGCGTGTCCACCCGCTGGTTTTGCCTCTCCAACCCGCACCCCTTTAAACCCCCCCTTGACACATCTTGCTTGTCCCTCTTTATTCCGTCTCCGGTTCTCCCAAGGTTCGCTGTAACAACTGTCTTACAAGTCTGTGTCGATCCCAACAGCAGGTGATACAGACTTTTTTTTTTCTACTTCGCTGTAGCCGAAATAATTTCTCGAGATGTCCGTGCGAGGGACCCTCCAACTCCCCTTAACACAATTAAAGGATACAAATATTACCATGGAATATCATCTTTTCACTCCTGTCCCCAAACTCAGAAATAAACAATCTAATAACACGAGGAATGAATGAGTCCCTGAGTCGATTAGTGTTGCATCTGTTCCATAGAACATGAAAGTAAGTAAGTAATAGTTATTTGTAAAGCGCCTTTCTAGACCAGGGTCACAATCCATTTTTGTATGCACGAATGACCCTGGAATTGTGGGTCAAATTGTCAAAATTAAGCTACAAGAATAGCCATTTATTACCAAACCGTGTTCTTCTATTTACAATTTTGGGAAATAAACAACACTTTAAATTTGCAAACATGTATAATTAGCCGGACCTGCGATAAATGAGGAAACTTTCACGTCTTGACGATCATTTGCCTCCTGGAAGGATGTAATTGTTCCCCGTCAACTTAAGAACGGCTCGACTTGCGAGGTAACGGGTCTTAATCCCCCCCAAAAAAGTGAGCAGTTTCCTGGATGAAAGGGCGTCGGCGTGAAAGGAATTAACTGTCTTTCTAACTGTCATCTGCCGGGATTAACCCCGCGGTTGCCAACACGTTCCGAATGCAGATGAAACGCAGCGGCAGACGGGCCTTTCATTCGCAGCTCGCACGGCAAAGAACCTCTTGTTAACAGCGCCACATCCTGAGTGTGTTTGCACACTGTGCATGCGTTGTAGACATATTTCCCTGCGCTAATTAGCACCCGCGGTCCCACGGGCGAGCACAGCCGGGGTTAATGGGCGAAAAAAAAGAAAAAGGGAGGGTGCGCAGATGAGAAGAGACAGGTTCAAGTAAGTGACATGTACCGTGGCGCGCTGGTGTTACAGTATAATGCACCCGTATTATCACGTTGTCACCCCCCGAAGGGGGTGGGGGGGCGTCAGCATGGGCGCCCCCGAGGCTGACGGGTTTTCGGCCTGTGACATATCGCACATGTGCATGACAACTCCGCTCTCATCATTCCGCTGATCATCATCCGAAGCCATTTGTGCGAGGCTTCAGATCTCCTTCCCCGGGAAAAAAAGGCCCAGATGTGGAGCTTCCTGTGCAACAACACAGAGATGTCACAACACTGTCAGGGCAGATGTGATTTTTTTTGTGTGTGTGTGCGTCTGGAATTATTGACTGACAAAGGTCGACTACGAAGACGTTAAGTCGGGTAAACTTTTAAAGACACATAAATGTATTTTTCTACCTATTTTTTGTAATATTAAAAGTAGATTATCAGCTAATATGCTAGGATAAGTGTAGTGTCTAACCAGTGAGACCTATTTTTCACCCCCTCCCGTCATCCGTCCGAGGCGTGTCACTGAATCCGTTTGGTCCAGATCCGCTTTCCTGCCTCCTTTTTTTTTTTAACGGCGTCGTATCACGATCCTGTAACGTTTCACTTTCCCTCCTTCCGTCTGTGTCGCCGTGACACGAGTGGCTCGAGTGTCATTTTAGAGCGTCCGCTGGGACCAGCAGCGACAGTGTAAAAGGGTCCTGCATTATTAAAAAGAGTGCTGCCATTAGAGACATTTATACAGTAGAATGATTCGATCAGAGCGACGCGCGGATACTTGCTCTCTGGCACATTTATTATAGATAAACCCAGGATCAAGAAGAGTTTAAATCTGTTCGGTTATCTTAGTTTCTTTAACGGGTGTTCTGGAGCCGACACCGGCTACTAACACACCATTATTTTGTTGTATCTTTTTTGTCATCAGTCATTGAAAGACAACTCTGTAGTTCTGGTAACTGCTCCTCTTCGATAACACATGACAAACTCAAGAGGCCAAACAAAGTCCACCAAGTCAATTCAAGTGTTATCATTTAAAATATACTTAGTCTGGTGTAAAAGCGGTAACATTTCTTCTGATTATTCCGTAAAACTGAAAGTGAAATTGTCACAGAAATGTCTTCAAATACATTTCTTAGCATGTATTTATAGTAATTGTTCCTTCTTTTATTGTTCCATATGTTCCTGAGAGTCAAGTCAAACTTAAGTAAGTAAAAAAGTGCTAGTCATTGATATTGTTTGCTCTTTATTTCTGAAACTAGGGAAATAAAAAGAAAGTAATAGTAATTTACACATATTTATATGCAACTTAAAAATCGATATAAATGTTTTTGCTATTATATTATACATTATTTTCATATCTATCATTCAGTCCAGTAGTTTGTTGTTCTTCTTGATGTTGCTTTACGAATATAATTTTAATAAATGAGTGTCACTCCCAATCAAGTGAAAACTGAACAAATTTTAGTTTTTCAATAATCCTCAAAAAGTATCTTCTGATTATTATAATCTTAAAAATGATGTGTGAACTTTACTCTGCAGATTCTCTGTTTTTTATTAAAACAAGGCTTTGAGACGAACATTTACTGCATGTTTTTCTCATCAGTCGCTGAGTTGTGCCAAAGTTTCAAAGCAAAATGTTCTCCCACATTTCTCGGTGGATCTACCTTTTTCCCCTCTTCTGTCTCCTGGCTTATTTTACTATCTCTCACCCGTTAATAATAATGCTTCAGGCGAGCACAGATGTAAGAGCGGCGGCCATGCCCGGAGAAGAAAAGATGAGACAAAAAAAAGAAAAGAAAAGGGGGGAATATTAGAAAGGGAAACACACGGGTAACGTTGCTCACAAGCATCACTTGTCAATTTACAGCCGTTGCTCCCTGAACCGCACCGTATAAATTTCCAACGTGACATCCGTTTCTACTGCTTCCAAGCCGACACAGACTCCGTCCCACCAGATCTACTCCCCAGACACATACTTGGAAACTATAAGTACGGACATTGTGCCAGATGTAGTCTGCCTCTCCTTTTATTTATTAATTTTTTTTAAGGTTCTGAAATGTTGACTCCTTTCCCCCTACTGGAACGCTACGGGGGGAAAGAGAATGGATGGGGTAATGTCTCGCAGGAGTGCTGCTCCGGTGTATTTGATGTGGCCGCGGCTGGTTCCCCAGACGCGCATGTGAACACACGCGCACACGCGAGCATGGACGTGGCTCGCAGTGTATGACCGTAAATCACCGCTCTGATGTGTGTGTGTGAGAAGGTTAGAGATAAAGGGAAGAAGAAGGGGTGTTGTATAAAGACGGAGGAGGAGAGGTGAGTTTGTAAATGACTGTTGATTGTTCAGGTTTGGAACTTTGTCTTTCTTTATTTGTTGAATACTGCATCGTCTGACCTGACTAGTGGTTACTCTAGATTAGAAAACAGACATTACCATTGATACATTAATTGATAAAAAACTTTTAAATTAAATTATTGATGTTTGAGTGGTGTTAGTTTAGCTTAGCAAAATGCTAATCATTACTTTTAAAGATGATTAACTTTCTAAATACATAGGAATTGTTTAAGAGTATTACAATCACAATGAAATGATATCGAAATCATAATAATTGTGATATATTTTTTCTATGTTTACGTCTGAATCAATTAAGTCGGCTCCTACGTTTCTGCAGTACATTTTGAAGTTTATTTTATCCTTTTTTTTTTTACCGCGCTTGTATCATCTAAGCTTTTTTATATAGATTGAAAAGGAGTAGAGTTAAGAAAACTTCTTTGAGTGATATTTATTTTAGATAAATAGATCTAGACAAAATCTAAGGATACAGAACAAAAATAAAAGATAAATAACACAAATAAAAGGATACAAAGATTAACATGGAATATCATCTTTTCACTCCTGTCCCCAAACTCAGAATCAAACAGTCTAATAACACGAGGAATGAATGAGTCCCTGAGTCTATTAGTGTTGCATCTGTTCCATAGAACATCCAAGTAAGTAATTATTAGTTATTTGAAAAGCGCCTTTCTAGACCAGGGTCACAATCCATTTTTGTATGCACGAATGACCCTGAAATTGTGGGTCAAACTTTCAAAATTGAGCTACACTAATAGCCATTTATTACCAAACCGTGTTCTTCTATTTACAATTTTGGAAAATAAACAACACTTTAAATTTGCTAACATGTATGAACAGTGAAGACTTGGATGGAATTACCATATCAATCTCTACAGGAGGGCACGTTGAGGCGGCCTGTGATTTATATTTAAATATATATTTAAAAAAAACACTGACTGGAGTCCCCATAAGCAGGAGACGCAGGCCTGGAAGCCAAGAAAGGAATCTGCAAAGAAAAACACTCTTTGAGGACCGAGGTGCTTTCACTAATGCTAGATTGCATTATGAGCACAACACCTGTTTCAACTTAAAAAGTTGAGGCCGGTAGCGAGATTAGCGAAAACATTCCCATAAAGGGAGAAGGTGCCGGACGCTCTGATAACAGCCAGGCAGTTGGAAGTGGCTGATGAGGTCATCGCGCCGCTTCGTTGATGTGCGGAAACTGTTCCCTGTCGAGAGGAAGAAACCTTGCGGGAAATCCAGCAAAGTGTCTTCCCCTCGGGTGTCGGTGTAGAGGGGCTCACGGCGCTAAGGCGACTTGATCTGGGACTGATCCCCAACTTTTTTTGCCAGCACTGTAATTAGTTTTGTCAGCTTCCCAAAAAAAGTAGGAAAACGCTTTGTACGTTGTCACCTCAGCGGGCTGGATTCTTTTTGTCAGGGATCAAGTTCAAGGCAGATAACCCTCGTCTTCCTAATGAGGCCCCCGCGAAAAGGTGCGATGTCGGCGCTTAAAGTGAGACCCGGGTGTGCGAGCGAGTCATTGTCGAACTGTCAGTGGCTTCGACACGTCGTTGAGCGATCCGCTTCGAAGGCTCGAAGTCATTTCTGCCCGAGATGGGGCTGTGAAGACGGCGTTTCGGGAAGCGCCGGAGAAACGCCTCGTAACGCGTCGTCCTGTTCCAGAACAAACACACGGACAAATAACTGCAACAAGCCACGGACCTGAAGCCTCGCATCGCACGGCACGACAAGACGTGCACACCCAGCCACGCGACTGTGGTCTCGCAGTAATAGCTCGGTGCCTCTCGGGGCCTCGCACTGAGCGTTCCTTCTCTTATCTTTGTTTACACGCCGAGCGAAATCATTGCGCGGGTCCTGCAACGAGGTGGTTCCACGTGCACGGGCGTGCAAAGAATGTCATTGTGTGTGTGTGTTTGTGCGCGAGGAGAGTGCACGTGGGCTGTGATAAGGCTGTGCCTAGCACTAAACTGCTGCTGGCCTCAGATCCTGGAGATGAGAGAAAGTCTCACTCACAGGAAAAGCAAATCGTTTTTTTTTTGTTTTTTTTCGATGGGTTCCTTAATGTGTCGGTCAGATAGTTACTATCACCTTTGAAAACTATGTATCTAAAGTAACTTCTTTATGACGGAGGAACAGCGATCACAACTTTTCACCTCAGCTTCTCTCCTAATGTTCTTCAAGAGTTGGATCATAAAAACCTTGTTAGTGAAGGATCATGTTGAGAAGTGAGTTCATGTGTTTGATTCATTCACTAAACAAATAATTGTTTGAATCCATTTTTTTTAAGGGAAAAATGCTTTTCTTGTGGTTGAATTCTTTAATATTTGTAATTTTATTTTCACATTTTCTTAACAGATAACATTAACATAAATCCATGCACTTAAAAAATATTTTAATATTTTAAAATATAGTTTAATTGAAATAATGTTTTTAGCAGATAGTCTAATCAGGTTATTTGAGTGTATGCATAACAAATATTTATCTGAATTACATTTTTTTGTACACTCAAATATTCTAATTATTTTCAAAATTAGCTAAAATAAATCCATTTAAATCCAACCATTTCCAACTTCTATTTGTGTGTGTGCGTAAGTGGTTTGGTCCCACAGTGAAGTCACTATAGAATGATATATTATATATATATATATATATATACATATATATATATATACTTTTTTTTTTTTTTTTGCAGAATCTAGCAGCTAAATAGTTTCATTTTCATCCATTCATTTATTGAGTTTCGACTGTTGATTTCCTTATTCAGGACTCAGAGGCGATAAAGTATGCTTTAAAATTATACTATTATATTACTAATATTTCTTCATGCCAGCAACTGGTCTCTGAAGGAATAACCACCACCATTGACCTTGAGAATAATAACTCATTCAAGTTTGTGTGTCTAATGAAGACCTTTGGAGCAACAAATATATATTTAAGTAATACCTTTGTGCTTCAGAAATAATCGGACAGACCTTTAAACTCTGTTGTTACTGTCTCTCTAAACCAGATCTGATTTCAATGTTTTGTTCAAGTAATTCTGATTCTTAAAATGACAGTATATTTTTGGAGAAAAACTGCAGTACCCGAAGTAAACTGGAAGCCAACCAGCAACCGTCTTGCTCCGAAAACATATTTTGACCTGTAGTACCTGGACGTGTCACTGACGGTCGGGTATCACATCCTGTTTACCCCAGTGTGCCGGTGACAGCTCGTCTCGCTCGGTGGTCCCCGCTCTCACCCACTTACTCATTTAATAAGACTAGTCTTTAACAGAACCAAGCCAAACATATGCAGCGCGCCGGTTGAAATTTTCTTTTCCCTCACTTTTTACAAGAGCTTTTTTTTTTCTCGTTTTTTTTGTAGGAGGCCCAGGGGCTGGCATCCAGTAATGCTGCGTGTGTGTATGTGCATCTGCTCGGTATCCATTTATTCATTTATTACTACTATTAGTCCCCTTTTTCTTTCTCTCTTCCTCGCCCTGCTTCACCTTAGTGAAATTCTAATAAACAATCAGACGAGCACCATGCTGGGACGGCCTGTAATGGGGTCCTAATTAGCCCCTCCAAAGGCAGAGAGCGGCTGCTTCACGCCTCGTTTTCTGCACTCATCTGCAAAAAACTGAATGAATTGATCCCATTTGTGCGCCACTTAATGCACTGATTGTTTATTGGCATGGCTGGGAATGAAAACAAACAAACAAACGGCAAACATATTTAACCTTGCAGCGAATGTTCGTATTAATAGCAGCCAAGACACTGAAGTTTTTTGGCCTTCTTAAGACTTTTTTTTTCTACCCGAGTCGTGTATTTCTTCCAATAAAGAACCAGCAAAAAAAATATATTAGTATTTAAAAAAAACGTTTGTCAAGGACCGCCAACACAAAGCTATTGCTAGCTACTGTTCTTTACGGTAAAACAGACGTGAATAAACATATATACAAACATATAAAGGGATGTTTAATCTGCTATCTAAAGTAGATTATCATTAATAAATATCTACAATTATATCATAATAATCTTTCCATTGTTTTTCTGACAAAATTTTGTATTTGAGAGTCGATAAACAAAATGTATAAGAGAAAAAATAAAGTTTTTAAGGTTATATTTACAACATAGTTTGACTTGTTGGTATCCAACTTTCTTTTCATTCTTGCTACTGTGGTATATTCCAAGTTTTCCCATTATACTGAGAGCAAGTTTTAGATGTTGCTTTCATTAATAAAATGACAGATAAGAGTTTTTAAAAGGAGGGTGTTGCCTGTTTCGAGACGTGTCAGTCGGCGGTGAAATCATGCCAGACTAACAAGAGTTCAGAGCGGGTTATTACTTCCTCACACCTGCCCGACAGGTCGTCCTGCCTAATAAAGTCACTCATGCACAACATGTCAGGATAACCAAAGTGAGGAAGCTTTTCGCCATTTGACTCGACAAGCTCTACTAGTTTGAGCCCCACGAGTTTCTCATTTAACCTGTTAACTACTACAATTATACACATGTATATTTATGTGGCCTGTGTCCAATTTAAAAACATGTTTTTTCCAGATGAGTGATGCCATTTAACCCTCTAAAACATGTTTTTACACGATTAACCCTCATGTTATCTCAGGGTCAATGTGCCCCGAATGTGTTTGCGGTATCCCTTGTTCACCTTGACCCAATCGAAAACACAAGGGATACCGCAAACACATTCGGGTCACATTGACCCTGAGGGAACATGATGGTTAATCGTGTAAAAACATGTTTTTAAATTGGACACAACTGGCAAACAATTATTTTTTGGGGCCTTCGGGTCACAGTGACCCTGTGGTAACCAACACAGTCTCACTCCCATCGTGTAATATAGATAACAGAAGGGTTAAGATACACTAAATTAGTGAGATTATTACTATGAGACTTACAATTAGTTTGTATCAAGATCAAGCCTCCAAGAAAGAAAAGAAAATATCCTGAATTATGGACGCATTTGAAGTGATTATGGTCTGTGTTTGGGCGCCGGGGCAACCGTGAGGACCGTAACCGTTTAGTTACAATCCTCAACAAAAGGGTTAAACAGGTGTCACGTGACAGGAAGCAGTTTCCCTTTCTCGCGCCAATTTTCGCCGACACCACCACAGATATTCGGGACAACACGCTTACGGCCAAAAACAAGACCCTGTGTCGGACGTTGGCGCTCCCGATCTGTGGCGGTGTAGTTTGTGTGAGGTCCTCTGGTTTTCGCGAAAAAAAAAAGTCTCCTCTCCCTTCTCGAGCCCGCCTCGCTCGTTTCCTCCACAGGGCTGCCTCCCCGCTACTTTATGAGTGAGAGCTTCAGCAGCTTACACCTCAGGACTCACTTCGGCGTCTAAATGTTTCCATTTGCGCGGGAAGTGACACACATTCGCTCACACCACAGGGCACCCGCCCATAAATAACGCCGCTGCATGCACGGGGCTGAGAAACTAGGGTGTGATTAAAAACCGTGACCCTCCAAGTGGAGAGCATTAACCTTCTTCATCTACGTTGGGCTCCTCATGGGGTTTATTTCTCGAACGGTAGGCTTTAAACAACGGCGACCATGTTGACCGGCGGACGACAGAGGAGGGCGTTTGTCGAGCAATATTTAGGGCGATTTTCAAATGACTTTGCACGGATGCAGGTGCTTGCATTCTCGCACTGTTTGCTGTCATGTTCCAATAAATATTCCGTGTGTTGCCGATAAAAGACCCTCGAGAGAGAGAGTCTCTCAAATCACACGGCGGCAGTGATTTCCACCGCCTGGACGAACGACTCGCTGCGACAATCAATGCAGGACTTGAATGCTGCGCGCGGATCGATGAGGTTGGGATGCTGTAAGACAAACCAGCGCTACACAACATCAACACCTTCCCACACCGTCATTAGTGTCGCTGACCTTGAAGTAAAATTCAATTTCCCTCCGCAACAACAAATGTGGCAAGCCTCTGAAATAAAAAAATAAAAAAAGAAGCCACTTCAGAAGCCATTTCCTCCTCCCGGAGCGGACCAGACAGGATATTATAACTTATGAAGCGGGATGTTACGGAATGAGGGATGCTGACATGAAGAGAGACATTTTTTTGTTTGAGGAGATAATTATAACACTGTTTGAAAGGAAGAGCTCTGGAGAAGCAGAATACTCGGAACATCTCTTGTTAGGAGACACAACAAGTATTTACAACAAGTAACAACTGTATTTACTCTTTATTTTATGGATGGAGACAAAATATGTTGGGTTTTTTCACCCAAAATTTAACTTACATCACAGCGGATCAATGTTCAACAGTTAGCTGTACTTTTAATATAGTAGTTTATAGTATAGTATAGTATGTATTGGATAGTATAGTATGGTATAGTAGTTGGGCAGCAGTGAGATGCCATACATGTGGATTTCAAAATCCTAACTTATCCCCCAAAAATTCAGAAAACTAGCTATAACAGGAATGGGGTTTTTTTTAGGTTTTTTTTTTTTACAATATCTGTATTATTTCCACATAAATGATATTAAAAAATATCATTTATGTGGAATTAATACAGCTATTGTAAAAAAAACATTTTAATAAGATGTGTTTTTTGATGTAACAGTTTCCTCTAAGTAATTGTAATAAAACATGTCTTTAAACCTTTAAAAATATATATATTATTATTTATAATCATGTATTTCCCTAATAACAAATTGTATATTCTACATTATACATTATACATACAAAAATTCAGATCTCAGTCAAGTGACTTGCACTTCTTAATACACTTTTTAAGAAAGATATTCAAGATATATTCCTATATTTTCTATATATTTTGTATTTTATATTTCTCTGGCTGTTGAAAAAAATTGTTTTTGAAAACCAAATAATGTAAATCAATTCGAAGAGCGTTGGAATTAAATATATTTGTTACTGACGATGATCATTAAAACCTATGAAAGTCAGGTCCAAGATAAATCCAGGAGAAACCAGTGTCTAGGTAAAATGCTCCAGAGCTGAAGAGGGGGTTTTGGGGGGGGGTGGGGGGGCCTGGGAAGAGACGCAGCCAGCGAATCAAACCCGCATCTCGCATTAAGCTGTAGGATCGGCTTCTGGGCTTTGAAGTCCGCTCTGTCATGGGAATTTAAAAAAGGGAACCGAGTAAGAAAGGTGGCGATGATATCCTGTGTGGAGCATCATAGCGTGATCAAAACCTCCCTGAGCTCCCGGAGGTGGGGTGGGGGGGGACCCCGAGACTTCATCGCTCATGTTAAACATATCATTTTCCCATCTTCCCCGTTTTCCCAGCACGCCGGCTCCAATCAGATTAGAAACTCAAGTGAAGATCCACATGGCAACTGAATATTCATGATGTCTAAACGTGACCATGAGTCCGTCTTTCAAACCTGCATGTGGCCACCAGGCATGAAATGGATGCGTTGAAGGGACGTCCACATGTGCTGCAATTACACCAGAGAAATATCTAAATCCATCGGTAGTTTATCACGATCTTTGGCCCGCAGTGGAAGTTACATTCATTTAGGCTGTCAAATTCTGGTATTTCAATTTCTGGCGGCTCTTTTTTTAGCCGTTCTTTGAATCAAAATCAGTGATTGTTGAAGTTTTGAAGCTAACTTTGTGCTAATGTTGCTTGAAATGAAGAGAAACTTGAAAAGTTTATCTAGAAATGTAGATATAATTCAGCTGCAAATACATTTCCTGTATTATAATATTGTTTAACTGAAGATGGTTCCGTCCATCCTGTGAGGCCTTCATGGGTAGAGAAAAAAAAAAGCTCAATTTTCAATATAAAGGGAATTATTTGACAAATTCCTGTATACTGTGTAACCTGCTCATAACCTTGCTGCTGCAGCTTGGATTCATTTGAGGCTCTGAGGATTTCGAGGCGAGGGACGGAGGATTTAGCTCGGGCAAGACTCGAACAAGGCGCTGGCTAAGTGTGAGAAAAGTGACTCCAGGGCGTCTCTGATGTTGTTGTTTGGTTTTGATGCGAGATGTTTAAAGAGATTCTTTCTCATGTTGAAAGTGCGCCGTGGTGATATTTTTGGTGTGAACTGACGCAGGGCTAGAATCACCTTGATTCAGAACACTGGCCGTCTTTGATGTGCTTGGAGTCCAGTCCGGACAGAACACTACAAACCCGATGCCTTCTAGCAGAAATCCAGCCTGACCTCGCCGCCAAATCATAACCATATGAAGGAAGAATTTCCACCTTAAGAGAATGCTTTCTCTCCCGTCCAGCTCCCAGGGTGAGGCATTAAGTAGTGATAACAGAAAACAGGTTCTGAGAGACGGGGGGAGGTGATGCAGGGTGTAGAGGAGGACAGAAGGAAAATAGAGGTTACAAGTGTGCCGTATGTACAGGATTGAAGAAGGGGATCCCGTCCAAAAAAATGTTTTTCTACCGACTTTGACTACCTAAAATGGAAGTTTCTCTGGGGGCGAGGATCAAGGGATGTAGTGACCTTCACAGATGACAAAAAGTAAGAAAATACGAGGGGAGGAGGGAGATGGAGCGAAGGAAAGATACGAAAACATAATTTAAATCGGCGGAGAGGAGTGGTGCGTTCATGGCTTCTTACTTTGAGCGATCAAAACACATGACTTACACTGACACTGACTCTATAGACAATTAAATGTGATTCAATACATTAAAATGTTTCTGCCATGGAAGTAGGTGATTTTATGATGGGCAAAATAACTCAAAACTTGATAACTAATAATATTTTAGAACATTTTGAAAAGAGGATCGTTTTGGTGGATTATAAACTGACTAAATATGACAAGAAAATGACTAAATTAACGGTAAAAAAGGAATTAAAACAATCATTTTGACATATTTATTAGATAAAAATTGTATTCTTGGAATTTATCAGGTAATGAATACAAATAAAAACATTTATCCATAATCACTTTTATAGTTTTATAGTTGTACGCTCACCTCACCACATTAATGCAGTGAAAAGCGAACCACACGTAAGATCTACTTCTATAAATCCTCTAGTGTTTTTCTTTATCATTCTCTGTAGAGAAGAGACTTTTCTTCCAAGATAATTTGAAAACCACTAGTGCCACTTGTCGCCTGATTTAGCTATGAAAGAAATTTCAAATGTATCAATTTATAAATATAATTCTTAAAGTGAAACACAAAAAAATGAGCAGCATTGAAAAGTTCTGGTCGTTTATTTATTTTGCAAAGTTTCTTCACTTGCACTGACCTTCAGATGAGTGAATATTTTTACATTCACCCACTAAAAGTCAAACAAAAACAAGGTCATGAACCACAAAAAGAAAACTTGTACTTGTCATAAGCGACTTTAAAAAAAAATTGTAGTTCTCTTGACCCTGTTGGCGTACAGCCAAACAAATCGTAATCAAATGACATAAGAAAGGAGACGCAAAGAAAAAGAAAAATCTTTCTGACACGCCTCAAGAAGAGAAAAAACTATTTTACAAGGAGGACAAAAGTTTCTGTACTTAATTGGTGAAAACATGTGAACTTAGTGGCGATCTTCCAGTTCCAGAGCCTGCGATAGTGACTTATCCCGAACTTGTGTTGTGCTGCATAAATACATTTGACTTTAACGTCACTGCCCATTAGAGAAATGCTGTATTTACTAAATAAGCATAAGCTCGTGAATTAATCATTTTAGCGTTTCCTTGTGTCTGGTCATGTACAAGTGAAACAAAGCCCATACTGGAGGGCTTTTTGGACTCAATTTTCTTTGGCTGTGTGTGTGTGTGTGTGTGTGTGTGCGCCTGATAGTTTGAATAAGCATTCCTGCCGCGTGTGTGTGCAATTAGGGTTAAGACTGTTTATGTGTGTACAGTATGTGTGTGTGTGTGTGTGTGTGCATGTGTGGTTGCGTGGTGGTGGTGGGAGTTGTTAGCGGTTCCATCTGGGTCTCCTGGAAGCTGTGTGGAGTCAGGAAAACCGCATCTCATAAAAGCGGAGGCAGCCCAATGTTCTACAAGGACAGAACATTACTGAGAATGTCGCTCAGGAAAATCCTGGGCTTTGGCCCATATGTTGGCTGCAAAAAGACCGGGCCCCCGCCTTCCCCCCCCCCACCCCCAGACCCCTCTCTTACTTTCCACTCGCTTTCTCTCTCTCTCTCTCTCTCTCCACTTCTTTTTCACTTGGGTAAGGGATACAGAAGAGGAAGACAGAATAGACAGTGTATGTGTGGGAGACGGAGGAGCCAGCGCTGATAGCAATTCCATCTGTCTGTATCAAACCGAGGAGTGACAGGCCGTGGATGGCTGGAATGGGGGCATCTGGTCGGGGTCTGTGTGGAAACAGCAACGGTGGGAGAGAGAGAGAGAGGCGAAGGGATAATTCCAAAAGGATGAAGGTCTGGAGAGTTGGAGCTTAATCGCCTGCCAGATTGAAGGGCAGAAGAAGTCTGATACCAAATAAACACGTCTTTGTTTTGCACATTTTGCCTTGGACTGTCTTTGGACAAATACGTGAGATAAACACGGTAACGCCTTTAGAACCAAACACGGCACATTAACTTGTATCATCGCGGAACGGCAACAGAGAGTGATGAGTTTATAGACGTCGTTTGACAAGATTACATATGTAAGGTCAGACATCTCTGCTGTCGACTTTTTTTTGCTAAAGCATTCTCAGAGGTAAACTATTGTCGAGACGCAGCCGTCGGATCTACATTCGAAATCATGTGATGCTGTTGTTTTTAAATCTTGTGGTTTCACTTCGGGGCATGTTTGTTAAATCGTATTCGCTATTGTTCTAAAAGTCTGTTCCAGCTTAACAATAAAATCAAAAGCTTTATACATTTGTCGTGATGACATTCACGTCTTAACCATCTGACATTGTTCAAAGATGGAGTCCCTTCGCTAGGCCTGCACTTCATCTAATAGAAGCCCATAGACAACAACCTATCACCCCTGTCGCCACAAGTACTCCGGTTCTAAGAAAAGGTTAATTGATGTAAGCTTCTTATTAGTTTTTTAACTGAGATCCACCTTAGCAAAGCCGCCCACTTCACCTCACAACAGAGGCGTCATTCTAAAGAGTCTAGAAAACAAGGGCAGAAGTGAAGACACTGCACTTCGCACCGTCAACCATTTTCACAATGAGACTCACAGTAGGCTAGCAGCAGGAAACTAGCGTCAAAATGAAAATGAAAAAAACTTGTGTTTATGAAATAGCTAGAGGAGGGCCTTTGCACAAGTCCAGGCGGGCACTGTTCTTCTTCAACCGGGAATGTAAAATACACAAAGAAATATACATGTAATATGAATAATACTGATGATGTTTTTCTGTCTGTCCATGACTTAGTTCTCAGTTTTGTGTTTAGCCTGAAGAAGATAAAGATGCTTTATATTTTTACTTCTGAATTAGATAACTCTTGGTATGATTTCGCGGACCGTACCACATTTAATCGAGGGCTGTAGTTGGCCCCTGAACCTTAGGTTTGCAGCACAGCAGTACGACTCCCCACGTAGATCTGGTTTAATGAACAAACCAAAATACTTTTTGGTTTCTCTCAAACATACTTTCAAAGTAGCTTCACTTTCTTTTTCCCTGAAATCTGAAATTTCACTTCTCTTAGGTGCAGTGAACCGACCGACCATTTTTTTGTGTTGGCTGAACTTTTCGCCGGGTTTTTCAGGACAATTTTCTCGCGGTGTGTCTTACATGCCAGACAGCGGTAAAGGGACATGGCGGAGGTTCATTAAAATACTTTGAAAGAAATACTTAAACATCTGATGACAAGCAGATATTTTCAGAAACGTCTGGAAAAACGTGTTTACTCAGAATCCAAAAACATCCAGACATAATAACGTCATTTTTTTTTTTAGGGGGGTGTGTGTTGGGGGGGGTTAGTAATGTCATGTGATACCTCATCATGCGTGTTTGAATGAGGGGATCATAAGTGACTCCTGCTGTGCCGGTGGACTCTGATGACATCTGAAAGCAGTTTCAGGGCCTGAGGGTCAACAAAAAAAAAGTCCTTCATGGATAAATAAAACTGGCGGGGGAAATACAGAATCGTTTCCTTTTAATAGTCATTGGCGCTGCCTGTAATTCCCTTTTTCTTAACGCATCTAAAGTCCGGCCGGCTGATAAGCCGTCAAGCTCTTTCGTACCATCGATCCATCTCGGTGCGTTTGTTCAATCCATTACAGGTGAACTGCAGGAGGTCCACATGTTTAGTCACACGTTAGCTTCTGCTGCCTCCGTTATTGACTGATATTAACTTGATTTACAATCAATACTCTTTGTGGGGATCTTTTGATTCAAACAACCACAGAATATGGACCAATAGAATCCAATTATTGACAGCCATGAACAAAAAAACATCATGGAACAACATGGATAAATAAAGTAAAAACAAAACAGCAATATTCACATTATTATTATTATTATCATTATATATATTTATGTTAATAGCAGTCGACAGTTACAATAAGTACATGTAAAGGTCTAAATTGGGGCCATTATAGATTAAAAGGGAGTCACAAGAAGGGAAATAAAAGACTACGGTTCTGACAATCGGTGTCAGGGTAATTGCTCACAATTATTTTAAACGACGAGGAGTCACTATTGACATCTTTCGCCTTAAATGTAAAGCGATGAGGTCAGCGTATTTTGTCTTGCGTTGCTGGCTTCTACAAAACAAAACAAAAAAAAACGGGGTCTGCGTTTGGCCCGGCTTGCTGAGAAAGGACAGGAGGGAGCAGAGAGATGAGAATCAAACCAGATGATGGTTTATGATGGAGAGCAACGGTGAGTTCACAGCACATCAAGACAGCATGTTACGTGGCAGATCTTCAAACTTTGGAGAAAAAAAAGATTCTCATGGAGGTTTAACATTTTTTATGTGACACTGATTTGTTTTTCTGTCATTAAAAATGCAGTTTCTTTCACTTATGATTGTCATGCTTCTTTAACTTTTCAGATGATGCTGGTTTTCTTTTGAATATTTCTTCTAATTGTTCATCAGGTACTACCGTGCTGGATGTCCTGCCATTTCTGTCCCTTCAATATTTAGCATCATAAGTTGACATGTTGAGGAAAACCACTCACTGTTGGACGAACAGAACGAGTGAAGCTTCATATCACGGTCGTAAACGTTTATTTACAGCGTGAAAAATGGACTTGAATCTGAGATGAAAGCGACATTTATTTACCATTAAGCGGCGCGTGTTGACGCCGGCGTGCGAAAGATAACATAATCCATCACCCCGCGCCGCTCTGTCCTCGTTCAGCCCCCCGTTTAACGGCGAGGCGGCGGGGAAGCGGCTGTGACATGAATTGCTGCCCCAAGGGTTCAGGGCGAGATGATTGAATTTCATAGCTACTTACAGACTAATAGGGCCGTACAATGACTACTTACTGTCCTTAAGTGACTTGCTGTACCCCCCCCCACCCCTCACCACACACACACACACCCTTTGAGCACCGTCTTAGTAGGTCTAGAGGATTTAACCGGTAGCGTGACATGAGGCGGGCTGGTTGAGTAGCAGCGCTCACAGCAGGCTATTAGAACCAGCTGATAGACAGAAGCAGTGAAGACCAGTGGAAACATTTCTTCATTTTTTTTTTAAGCCATTAGTACAAAACCTCCTGAATATTAAAACTGTCTTGAAGCTATGAGTGAAAAAAGTGTATAAATGAATGAATTAATTCCTGAATTTTGTTATTTATATATATCTATATCTATAAATATACAGTATATATATAAAATGTCCATTTCTTGTTTCTATTTTCATTTTTTGAAGCCATAAGTATAAAATATTATGAATATAAAATCAGTCCTGAAGCTATTAGTGACAAAAAAAAGTGTATGAATAAAGGAATAGTGTAACGTATTCATTCCTGAATTTTATGTTATTACCATTTATATATGTATATATATGTGTATATATATATATATATAAATATAATGGATGGATGTGTTTGTCTTAACCCTCACGAAAATTCAAATATATCCATTTTTATGACATGTATACCATATTTAATTCGTATTAAATAGGAATAATTTCCTATTTAATACGAATTAAATAAAGATGATTTCATTGTGAAGCCCAGAATCCACCTGAATTTTTTGGATTGTTTTTCATATCATCCTCTTCTTTTCATTTTTTTTCTCTTCAGACCTTTAATAATACGAACCTACATTCTTTATTCCTGATGATAAATACAAAACAGATTTTGTTTTAGTTGTGGGTTTCTTCAAGTCAAATCTTTCGTACGTGCAAAAGTAAAAAATGTCCTTAAGAGAATTCCCTCACAGAAGCTCGCTCTCTCTCCGCACCATGCTGTTCCACTTACACTCCTGCAAGACTAAACCATATAAGCAAGCAGATAAGCACACATGTGCACAAATCACACACACACGTCGGCGAACAGGCGAGGAAAACCACATACACATGTTCAACTTGCTCTTAACTAATTCATTCAGGAAAATCTTTTGGTTTGGGTTTCAACGCCGAGACCTCAGCGCGTTTGATTGGGAAACGTGTCTGACTGCAATTATAGGTGGACGAGAGAAGGGGGGGGAGGAAGTTTATGGAGTGACATTTTCCTTCCACTTTCCTCCCTCTGTTGTTCTTAAGAAACGGTTGACACAGACCGGGAAAGAGAGGGAGAGAGAGAGCGGGTTCGGGACTGAAGTGGTCAAGATTGTTTCTGTTGTGACGAAAACACCCTTAAAATAACTGCCGTATTTTTCTAGACACACTTTGTGTAGAAGTAAAGTGCAAAGGACATTATCCCCACTTTACGAAAATTGTGGAAAATTGCAGGTAAACGCACTTGTGGAACAGGAACAGGCGGTCACAGGTTTTGGAACCGCCTGATGCGTTACATGTGTCGTGGGGGGGGGGGGGGGGAGGGGGGCGAGAGAGAGTGTGTGTGCGGCGCTGACCTGCAGTATGTAGCCCCGGACATAGTCTCGGAGGGTCCAGCCCAGACCGTGCAGGATGTGCAGCACTTCTTCCTGCTTCAGCACGGAGAAGAGGCGGTCCAGGAGGATCTTGAGTCGGACGGGGACGGCCTGGGTCCCGTAGAGCATCAGGCTGCTGATGTCGAACACCACGTTGGACTGGACGATCTCCACCTGGGTGGGGTGGTACAGGTGCTGGGTGCTGAGCTTGTCCAGAGCTGGGAGGACGACCGCACGACACACACAGAGGGAGAGACAAACACAACAATAGCGTTAATGTAGAGGACACTCTCAAAAGCAGTTTGCTTTAAGCATAAAAACTCTTAAAAATGTCATTTTATATATAAATATGCACTCTCAAACCCCTGCAGGAGCCAAGATCTCAAGCAGGAAGTTCCCACAGAAGTGGATGCATTTTTTTAAGCTGATATTGGTTAATCTTAACCTCCACCCTGTGACTATTAACTGTTAAAAATGTGTTTTAAATGAATATCTATTAAAAAAAAACAACTGGTAATTGCTGATTTGTGGAATCACCTAAAGAGATAAAAAACCAATCCATAACGTCGATCTTCTATTGAAGCTTTAACATTTTTGTTCAGATTTTTTTTGTTTTATTATTATAGCATTGTATAGTATATTAAAAAGTATTATTAGTAAACTTATAATTATCGATTACATGTTTGTAGCAGAAGCTAAATGGCTAACATGCTACAGGACAATAAACAGTCTTGTGAAAACTTAGAGTGTCTACTTACTACACTGGGATTTTGTGCGACATGTGTTTTTTTAAGTGTCTTTTAGACAAAGAGGAAGAAGAAAGTGGCTGTCATATCAAAGTGGCTGTCATCAAGCCTTGGTCGACATGAGGGTGAAGGTGAATTAAAACTCAAAATTCAAATAATCTTGAAGAAAAAAACGTTTTCCAAGAATGAGCAAAACTTGAACGTTAACAAGTGTTGATGTAAAATTGTCATTTGTGTGTTTATAGGATATAAAAGTTGAGACTCGTGTTAAATATATATCTTTTTTTAACGAGACATCTTGAGGGTTTTATCTGCTGCCTCTTCACGCTTGGACGCCGTCACAAACATGTCGAGGCAGAAGGGTCAGCAGGTACCTACAAGGCGAAGCTCAGGGCAAAAAAGAAAAAAGTTGCACAAGTATGGGTGACACCTGGCCCGGGTCTCTCTCTTTTTTTTTCCTTCCACACAGGCTTTCTCCTCCCTCCCTTTCCCTCCCTCCTTTGTCTGTCTGGGTGACACCTGGTAAGGTCTCTCTCTGATCCTGGGACGTTTTTTTTTTTTCCCCCTCTTCTTCTTCTCTTGGCCTGACAACACGGCACAGCCAGACACGAACATAATAAAATATGAAGAACTGCTTGTCAGAGTCCCTGCCAATGCCGACATGAAATGAAAAGTGGGGGAGAGAAGGGATGGGTGCTTGACAGTTCAGAGGGAGAGATTAAAAAATAGTCAATGGGGTCCTGTGCGATTTGCTGAAGGGCCCAGGGCCCGGTTCTGGTGCAGACGTGAGCCAAACAGGTGTTTTCTTTTATCTTCTCGCCCTCCTCCTTCTTTGTACTTTCCTGCCATCTTTTTCTTCTTCTTCTTACACCCAAACACATGAGGTGGGGTGTTTTCCCTGTCCTCTTTCTTCTTCTTCTTCTTCTTGCTTTTTTTTTTAACATATTGCTTAGACTGCAGCAAACTTTTTAATGGTGAGAAAGAGAAAAACAACTGTCGCACATTTGACTGATAATTGGAAGTCGCTTGTTGGTTTCTGCCGACTGAAGCAAGTCTGGGATCAGATCAAATGATCAAAGGTTGTTTAATTTTGAGTTTATAATCTATTTTTATCTGGATTGTAAATATGGTAAACATTTTTTAGCTTTTTTTTGTGAATTTACAGAATATTTTTTGATCTTGTGAACTCATTTTTGTGTTTGTTAACATTTCTAAAAATACATTGTTTTAAATTAAATTTGCCAATTAGGTATTTTATTTATGAAGTAATTTAAACACTTCTTTTTCATGTTGTGTCACATTTAAGAGAAGCATGTTGCTCAGAAATCAAGAATAAATATATAAGAACAAAAATACCATATAAATAAAACATAAAAAGATGTTATTTGATTAAATATATTTCTCTCACGACTCTGTCGTATTTTTTGTATGTATTTTCTTAACTTAAAACATGTTTTTTCTCATTATATGGCATTTTTTTGCGACACTTTATCTACTTAAAGTGCTCATAATCATTTGTAATCGTTTACTTTTAGTTGAGATAATTTATTTAATAGTGTTGCTGCTTCCTCAAATCATTATGATTTGCAGATTTATTTTTTTCTGTTTGTTTTTAAAAAAAAACTGGAAACAAAGAGTCAATTCAAGAGCGACCTTCCTTCAAGGTTTTGATTCAACGTGATATGTTTTATCGTCGCCATCAATCTGACCGCGAGATGTTCTTACCATGAGCCACCCAGCCGTGCTTGCACTGGTCACATGTTCGTAGGTGAATCTTTCCTGGCTGGAAACACTCACATGTGCAGTTCACCAGAGTGCAACGGATGGCCTGCAGGGTTCAGAGAGAGAGACAGTCAGTCATAACTTCACTTCAACAACACTTTCAGTCAAACGAGAGACTTTTTATTTTGACATAAATAATACAGAGTTAGCAGCAGAAAACTCTCCCACAACTGAGAGATGCACGAAAGGTAGCGCGACGTCCCGTAGATGAGGAGGAGAGACGCAGCTGTGAACTATAAATCTGTGATGAGCAGGTATTAGGAAACCAAAACTCCCAGACGTTTTCTAATATCGATCCATCAGTAAAGTGTTTTGAAGAATTACTTACAAACTCAAAGAGACTTAAAAGATGAAGAAACGTGAAAAAATTACTTCAAACATGAATTTATTACATGACAACAAGTTTTCACTTCCATTATTTATCTACTTAAAGCTTCAACACTTTACGTATGTATACAATATATATATATATATATATATATATATATATATATTGTGTTTTAAAATAAATAAAATATAATGAATTACAACATATAACACAGCGGTTGTATCTGTGTTATATGTTGTAATTTATTCTATTTTATTTATTCTAAATCACAATATATATATATATATATATATATATATATATATATATATATATGTGTATACAAAATCACTATAAAGAAATTGCCACACAACAAAAAAAAGTTTTATAAAATGTTGATTGAGGTTGAAATGTATTCTATTTTATTATTAATAAATATATAGTGTTTTAAAATAAATAAAATATAATGAATTACTGCATATAACACAGGAGTTGTATCGGTGCTATAAGTTGTAATTTATTCTATTTTTTTTATTTTTTAAACAACAATACATTTCAATCTAAATATTTTGGTCATATCCCTCATGTTGAAATCACTTTAATCGACCCGCAAAATAATATTTTGTTTTATAGTTTAACACGTACTTTTTTTTTTTTACAATGAAAACAAATCTGCTCTTGTCTAAAAGTTTAGTCAATTTTGTTCACTGACTGGATTCACAACAAAGCATCTTCATCAGCGAATACTTTCTATATCTTAACTTAGTTAAGTCATTGTGTTCCCCCCGGGGGTCTGTGACTGTACCGCCGCCCAAAAGTTCACAGGGTCAAAGTCCTGATGAGCCAAAACACCAGACTCGGTCGATCACATACAAACAACTGAGGTCAAGAGATCGTTGAGGACTACAAATATCATGTGACACGCCCCCCCCCCCCCCTGCTGAAGGAGGCGTCAGAGTCAACACGGGATAATCCCAGATTATAGACGAAATTACACGATTTCTGCCACAAATTCACGCCTTGCATTTTTAATCCCGGCAGGTACGAGGGAGTCGAACCCTGCGGAGCCTCAGTGTCAGTTCTCAGCAGACATGAAGCAGAGGTTCTAATCCGAGGAAGCATGCGTAGAGTGCATTCCTTTTAGGGCACTCCCCACAGGACCCCCGTCTGCTTATGATCACTGGCAAATCTACGACCTTTGGAGACACAACCACCATCTTTCAACGTTGAGGTCACACAGAAACACAAGCGTCCACCAACAGGTGATTCTTAACCACCGACTGATAATCGATGATCTTCTCTTGTTCCCTCAAATCTGGGAAAGAAAGAAAGAAATTGACCCAGAATTTGTCCAAAAAGAAATAATTTTAAAATAATTAAATTTTTGTTTCATTGTAATACACTTGCATTATTTTCTATGAGCATTATTTTTGGGGCAAATCCTGTCATTTGTAACATTCCGAGATATACTCTATCAGTAATATTTTGGGGTTGAATATCGTCAATTGTACGAGACCGAGTTATGTACTGTGAGTATTATTTTGGGTCAGAATCTTTTTATTTATAACCGACCGAGTTATGTTCTCTCAATATTATTTTGGGGCTAAATATCGTTAATTGTAACAGGCTTTAACTATTTTAGTTTTCATGGTTCTTACATATAATTTTTAAAGAACTTTACACCAACACTGGTGGGAGTAGGCTGCAACGCACCATTTAACCACCAGGATTAATCTCTGTTAAACGCAGGGACACACCATCTTATCCTGAGCTGGGATTGAAACCACCAGAATAATTTCGATGCTACTTTCACGACTATATTTTGAAATACAATTACATTATATGATTGTATTTTAGCCAAAATATTGTATCAGACAAAAATGATCGGAAATAATCCCTGCCTTTCATTTTGCCGAGAAAAGAATGTGACTTTGTATTTATGGAATTAATCCCTTAGGATGTACAATTTTCCTATCATACTATCTTCACTTTGTATCAAACCACGACTCAGCGAAACTAAAACTTCTTTTTTTCTTTTTTTTTTCCTCTGTTTCAACCCGACTTCCTGCGCAACTTCTTCCTTCGCGTCTCGAGTCAAAGTCAAAGAGTTGCCGACTTTATTGAAGTCGCACGCGGCGGCCCCTAATTACCCCCCGAGTGCCGCGGCACCGTCGGGCGGCAAGACGGAAATAAACAAATGAAAATATCAAATGCACCTCTGCTGTTTACGAGGCCGCCCTCTGACAGCTGACAAGATAGTTAAGGGGCGTCTAATACGGCAATTAGTGTGTGGCACTGTCTGCGGGGCTGCTGCTGTGACAAGGCGCCCTCTAATCACTGACTTATTACTCTGGCTAGCAGCACCTCTCATATCTAGCCCATTAAGCAGACAGCGGCATTAAGAAGCATTAAAGCAAGCCCCTTGACTGAGGGGGTACTGACGGGTAGTGGGAGGCGAGGGAGGGGACGCGTTGTGCTGACGTTTTTTTTTCTATTCCCCCCTCAGACTGATGTGTTCATTGTTCCTCTCCAAGTCATTAGCTGAAGAGTAACAGAGCAGATATTTAAGATAAAGGATTCGAGAAGTCAACGAGCGAGCTGACAGATGTGTCGCGGTTTTCTCGTGGCCGCGAGTTAACCTGTACCGGGGTCAGGGACCGGCTTTTTTTTTGGGGGGGGTGTCTGGCTCGCACTCCTACGCTCGCGCATATTTGTCACAGCAAGGGCCCGGGGAGGGGGAAGAAGGGTTGTGTTCTCTGAGTCGCCGCCAGATCCATAACATTAGTCACCGAGCGAGTCGTCTCGCCAGGGTTTCCTATCTGGCGGTCGGCCGGAGCGCCACGGTGAGATACATAAGGAAAAAAAGCTGCTAATGTGAAGAGCTGCAGGAGCAAAATTTATAGCCGTACCCCGAAAGCGCCTGATTTAGTCTGTTAATCTGATGTTTCATGGATGTTTCTGTTGGCTCGCCATGTCTGTCCCGGCCCAGTCACGTTACCGCTGACGCTCACGGGTCGACCTCGCCAGGGCCAGATGAACCCAGTATCATCAATGTATTAACCTCTATCTAGGAGGGTATATGGGCGTCTGCTATTAAAATAACTTTATCCAGGAAATCCTCAGTAGATTACGAAACACATTTTCGTGGCGAGCCTAGATCGGAATGAGAGACTTTTATTGCCAGTGTTCAAATGTGTCACTCTCTGTGGTGAAAAGCTAGTTTATAATGTAGATAAGTATATATATATATATCGTGGAAACCCCTGAGCTGCTTGGTGGCGGTCTGCAGCCAGCTTGAGTGCTTTACTATTTCATTGTGGATCTGGGGTCGGATCGCAGTGGAAGACGGCAAGCAAACATACATAAATCGGGATAAAAGATGTGCAAGAAAACAAACTAATAAATAGTCCAAAATGCATCTGTACTCGGCCCGGCCCAGTTTGAGATCCTGATCTAAGAATGCGCTGGTTTTATGTTTATCTCTTGGTTTTATTTGTTTTAGAACTTTAATTTTTCATAACTTATGCTTATTGAAAACAAGTAAAAATGTTGTCCTTAAAAATATATAATATTCTTCATGTTTTAAATTTAAAACCTTTTTTTTTTTTAATCGAAAATACGAAAAAAGAAGTAAAGTGACCTTAACAACTAAAAGTCAAAATAATGAAGCTTCTAGCTTTTACAAATAATTAGTTTGTATATGTTAAAAAATCTTTGACAAATGGAAGTGAATTTCCCTCAGACTCAAAATCCCGAACGTCAGGACTGGTAGCGAGCCATAACTAATATCCTGTACAAGTGTATTTTTCCTGCTATGTTTTAAAAACCGACTTGGGGAAGTAATGCCAACGAAAACAGCAGTTGTCTTGTCCCTTTCAGCTCCTCTGGATGTGCTCGACACATCTCCCCGACGGCGGGCCAACGCAGACAGCTGCTGCTGGATGCGGCGAAGGTTATTGTTCCTCCTACTTTAATTGAAACCTTCACCATGTTCTACACTCCGCCACAGACCACATTTCTTGTTTGGTGAGTTAAGCAAAGCCGAGATTTAAATGAAAACCCCGTGTGTACGTGTGCATGTGTGTCTTTTAAAAGCAGCAGCAGCGGCTTCAGATTTAAATTTGTCTCTGCTTAGGGTCACTGTAAAACACTGGGAGCATCTTGTCCTCTCTTCCACCCACTAGATATTATCTCATCCATGAGTTAGCTGCCGAAATGCTGTCAATTTCCTGCCAGAAATGTGCAGCCAACGTGTGTAGGAGAAGAGGCGCAGCAGCTTTGCGTGTCATAAAGAAGACCCTGGCTCGGTCAGATAAATCAGGACTTCACAATGTCCATATTGGAACCAGGTGACAAATAAAACAAGCTGGAAAAGAAAGGCTTTGTAGTCCGGCAGGGCTCACCGTGGAACACATACCTTACGCCAGAGCTAATTTTTCTGCTTGTTTTCCCTCATGCTCTGCAACCGGTTCATGTGACGATGAATAATTTGTGCGGCTGTGGTGTAAAAACTGCGAGGGGGAGAGGCCTCGCGTCTTTTTTTGCCAAATCCCTCAAGTGTTGAAGCTCATCGTCGCTGTCAGCTCTGTTTGTGACCCCTCCTCTGATGGAGCGAGAGGTCCCCGTCCCCTCTGCAGCTGTGGGCCTGAGCTCTGACACGGGGCAGAGCCACCAGAGCTATGCTAATGGGAACCAAATGGGGCATGAGTCCCAGGTGGATTTCAGAAGGAGAAGAGATGCATGTGTTTCCGTGTATTCATGTGGAGACCTGGGACCCTCTTTCTTTTTTTTTTTCTTCCCCCTCCGATCTCATTTCTTGAAGTCAAACAACTGGAATCAGTGATGTCTGGTGTTTGCACGCACTCTTAATTACCAGCTGCGACAGCGTGTGGCCGTTTCCCCCTTCAGGCCTTGTTTATGCCGGTGAATACTGATCATTTAATACCCAATATTGTCAGGACCACTTTAAGTAGTAAAGTCCCCTCCGCCCCCCCTCTTAAATTGATGTTGGATCTCTATTGTATTCATCAGTATGTATCCGTCTGTACAAACTGTCCTGCCCACTATAAACACTTAACACAAGTATCGAGGTTAGTCACCGTGCGTCATTAATCCTGGAAGTCTCCACCATCAAGGGGCTCGTAACGAATAACAAGTTAAGCCGTTATCTCGTCGTAATGGACTCGGCTCTCGTAACCTCTCGTTCGCCGAGATTTCAGACGGGGGAGGACGTTATAAAGTAATCATTTTAAAACATGGTCATGATGAGGGACTTACTGCATCTTGAAGATAAGTTGGGTTAAACATTATTTGTTCTTTAAAAACTAACTTTTAATGACGACCATCTTGTCGCAGAGAAACTAGTCCAGAGCTTCTACTGATGAAGCATTACAATGCATTAGTTTCATTTACTCATAAACTTATTACGCCAACAGGTTCTACTTTTATTTTGGGGGGGGTCTAAAACAAGTAAAGATCTATGTGTTTGGAGAATATGTTGAATATGTCAATGTAAAGCAGAACCAGGCTAAATGATTTTAACATGAATATAACCATCATAAAAAGGGTGACCTCGGTAATCTTCGAATAAACTTATCATAGGAGGAGAATGATGTTGACATTAGAAATCAAATCCAGTGTTTACCACAAACACTTATACATGCTCACACCATGAGCGTCTTTTTCAGCTCTCAACTCCTACGCCTTAAAAATTGTATTAAAAAATAGTAGCGCGAACATCTCCCACAACATATGAGCGGGATGAAATAATTGATATAGGACTGTTTTAGGGCCCCCAGCATTTACTTATATAAGCCTGTAATATCTGAACTAAAAATAAAAACTCCATTTCCTCACATGGCTGATAATTACGACCAATTACTTTTATTTTAATCCACTTGACCAGCAAGAGTATTAAGTTAAAGTGAAATTTTAAACGGCATTTAAACGCTAAATACAAATCTGACTAATGTTTGTTTTAATTTAAAAGATGAAAACATTTACTTCAGTTATATTTAAGCTAAGCTAACTTTTGAAACTACAAGGATTTATCAATATTTTCACTTGAAAAGTAAACATATTTATGAACATTGAAGTTAAACATAATGAATGTATGTTTTTTAGGGGGGATATAAATACATCTGATGAAAGAAAGATACCAATATAAACTAATAAAAGAGTGGTACTATTGAAAGAATGTTAAGAGAGTAGACACATGATTTAATAATAGAAACATTATCATGTTTTTTAACACGTGATAAAGCAGTTTAAGAAGAATAATTTGGTAATCCAAAAAAAGTACGATGAATTATCTTAAATTAAGACCCGGGCTTGGATTTAACCTACATGTGTCACACGTGTTCGCACAGTGCTGAGGATGAATGACCAGGTCAGTGCCAGGAGCGCAGAAGGGAAAGTAAAAACACTGTGATCCTACTATCAAGTGTCATCACAGGAGGAACACTGGTTTCGGCTGGAAGACCCTGTCAGATCGGATATTCTGAAGACCGGGATGAACACTTTCCACCGTGTTCTGTAAAAGCAGCATGTCCAGGAAAAAGCTTTAGGTCCAGGGCCTCTCTCAGCTCGCCTCAAAGCTTTTCCCCAGCCTGAGATCAAACCATCCGCCCAGTGACAGACCTCAGAATCCAGAGACACCAGCTTTCAAAGGAGGGTGCTAGGGGATGCAGGGAGAGCACTCGGAGGTTTGAAAAGAGATTTGGGGAAAAGTTTGAGAAGTCGGATAGAATGGAAGTATGTTTGTAGAGGGAGTTTTATATATGTTGAGTTCTGCTGGTTTCCTGGGAAAAGTCCACTATAGAGTGGACCTCGGTTGTGTTAATTTCACAGTTAATGTTTATTAGGATATCTATTTGTATATTTATCTTTACAACTCCATGTTAATGGAACTGTATATGTTAACTTTAGTGCCACAAAAGACCTCGGGTCACGCGTCTGAGACCACTCAAGTGAGGAAAAACCATGTCATCCGTAGTAGGCTAAAAATGAGGTTGAAAAATAAATTTCATAAAGACATCTTTTTTTTTACTTGACAAATGATCTCCTTAACTCCTGCATGCAATCTGGCCAACAGCTCTGTATTATCGTTGACCAATATTAATGTAAGAAGTCTGACTTGTGTGTAAACAAGTCGTGTCTGTGTACAGCTACGCCTTGTTTCAACAAACACACACAAAACCGGGACGTCTTTTTAACAGCTTTTCAACACGTTTATTTATTTGTGAACAGCATAGTTCGTTTGGTTCAAGTAAATAAATGTTTCCCCTTTTGGATTTATATGGAATAAAATATATAATAAATATATATTCAAATAGTAATAATAATTATGACTTTAAATATAAAATATACTTAAAAAGAGAATGGAAAAAAAGGACATTTTGATTTAAATATATATGACGCACATAAAAATATATATTTAAAAAAAAAACCACTTCTTTACTTGAACAGTACATCGTGAATTTACCTCAGCCGGCATAGTGTGAAAACGGTCCCCGGATCAGAAGAAAAACTCCGATCGTAAATATATTCCGACTTAAAAATGAGTGTCACAGAACACCTGAGCCTCTTTCGGACAACGACTGCGCAACGTCAGTGGCAACATTGTCGCCACAGAACAGTGAAGGAGAGGAGGGTCCTTTTGAGACCCTTAGAGAGGGAGGACACAACAAAGGAAAGTATGTCTGTTTGCTTCTTTATCAGCCTGACAAAGTTCACTGATAGAGGAGCTAGACACTGCAGTCACAGGTCACTAGGATGACAGATAAATCCCCCCTCAGACAAAAACACCCGCCGACACCCCTGGACGGACCCTCAAGTCCTCGAGGAAAAGAAAGGAACGGTTCAAAGAGAGTTGAGAACGCGAGACGAAACCAGAGCCGAGACCTTTAGTGATTTCTATTCTGACATCGACTGATCCAAATTGGATGCTGCCTCTCAGGACCCCTCCACGCTTGTTTCATTTGGCGAAAAAAAAAGACGGAATCCTAATTCCTACAATTATAAAGCTATCGACTAATTCGACATGTTTGCGTGTCTCTGCGCTCCGGCGCGCTCGTGTGCCATCGAGTCATTAACTTTGACAAATTGTGACAGACTTTTTTATCGCCACCCAATCATGAGAAACAAGATTGTGGCAGAGGAGTTAATGAGTGGCATGTTTCCGTCTCTCCTCCCCTCCCGTTTATCCTCCACCCTTTTCCCCACTTAGATTCCTTCACTCTGCAAAATCCCCCTCACCCGACCATATTTATAATTTTACCACATCCCAACAATAACACGGCAGATACTCAGCACAAAACACGCGTACCCCCGCCTAATGAATCTCATGCTTTTGCCGCCGCAAAACGGCCCATAAGTACTACCAGCTGTGACACACTCTCTCTCTCACTCTCTCTCGCTCTCTCTCACTCGCTTTCTCTCTCCTTGGCAGAGGCATTGAGGTCTAGAGCACAGGGGAGTTGGGGGAGAAGTTGGGAGTAGTGGGGTGACCAAGGCAGACACTTCTAAGTGCAGCTGGACGAGAGGAGGAGGAGGAGAAGGACCCGAAAGCCTCCGTGCTTCCAGCTGCCTTTCTCAGGGTTTCGGTTTTCGCTCTCTGCCTCTTTTTTTTTTTTTTTTTTCGCAAGGCCCTTCTGGTACTTGAAAAATAACAAACGCACACATTCAGGCGCAACTCGCGACTTGGGTCAACCTCCCCTCCTTCTCCATCGGACGTCTTTGTTTGCACAGGAGTTCCAGAAAGTCTCTCTTAGATGTGCTGATGTAAGACGAAAAAAAACCCTCAAGCACCTGAGATTTATACACGGGCAAACATGTGTCGAAGTGTGTACTTTAAAATAGTTGTGCACTCTTTTCGCTACGTTTAGACAAGTAGCAATAACTTACGGTAGTTCATTAAATGTAGTACCTGCTGTATGTCTTGGCAAAAAAAATTCTTTGAATTGGTAAAAAACTGCAACAGTTATTTAAAGAAGTTCTGAATTACCATCTGACCCCTTAAACTTTTTGAAGAATTTGTCACAATATGTGGTAGAGAGGGTTCTTATTCTTTGATCCCAATAATGTAAATACAAGAAATTAAATAAAAGGAGATATCATGGAGGAGGTATGTACAGTAAGTTACAAGTGCTTTTCCAGTTTAATTTAAAGTAAGACAAGTGACAAGCAAATGTTTTCAGGTTATGAGTAATAGAAAGTGAGGCAAAGGAAACTCTAGACAGTTGGCCGTCTACTGCAGGGGACAACCACTCTAAAGAAAAACAATTCTTCATAGTAAAATACATTTATTATTATATAACGGTAAGAGCTTATCTTTAAATTAATAAGGACAAGGCATCGTTATTAGACGACACAACATATCGCAGCTGAATTGTCGGAGCCACAAAAAGTGTTTTTGCTGGAGGAGGCCAGAAACTGAGCGTTGCATTCATAAAAAAAAAAGTGTGCATGTGTGTGTGTCCTGATCCCAGATCACAGCACTGGGGCAGAATCGAAACATACCCCGGCATGTGTTACCTCTTTGTAATATTGACTTTGTTATCGCTATACGAGTGGGAGAGTTGAGTCCTCGTGTAGTCAAGGCCCCTCAGTTTAGCTGTAAAACAAATACCGGGATGAAAAAAAAAAAAAAGGACCTCAAGGAAAAAAAAAAGGGTAAAATGAGACTCAATATTACTAAAAAGGTTGATTATTTAAGCTCAATATAGTGTTAAAATAATTGTTTGTTTTGCTAACATCGATGATAAACACTTCAAAACATTACACTCAATTAAAAAGCCCTTAATATTTGAAACAGATTCAGAGGGGGAAAAAAAAAGAAGAGTTGTTTATTTGATTCCCGTGCAGATTTAAGAGATTGATTATCATTTTCATCCACCCCCAAGTGTGAATCCCATCCAGTGTCTTCCCCCAGCGATGACAATGCTTATACATTTGAATAATGAAGGCTAGTCCTTTGAATATTCCCCGTGCATTTAAAAAAATAATGTTTTTCCACCATGCGGCAGTATTAGCCGTGTTAATTGGGCTCTTTGGACCTTCCCCGATAGAAAGGCTAAATTAATTACTTGTGTCGACAAAATGTCAGACACGTCGATCTAATAAATACGACTGTGTGCGCAGCCCTTGTTTCCGCCGTGTGCGATTTTTGAAAGTGGTTCATAAACACTTTGAAAATAAACAAGTTGTGTTTAATGAATGTAATGGGAACAAAATGCTTTGACATCAGCTCCATGTTTTCACACTCGGGCTCTCGAGAGTCCTCCAGTATTCATTCCCTCTCCTCGTACTAATCAGCCACTTGGCTGTTGACGCCGTTGACTCCCGATTGTGTGTTTTTAACAACACAAAAAATCCTCCGCCTCGGCTTCCATGTGCCTTAAGTCCACTCCGTGATTAAACTTAGCGACTGATATACTAGACGTCGTAGATGTAAAAATCTGTTCTTTAAACTATCTCACCGGGCTTTGAAGTCCCTTTTTTTTTTAGCTTCTGGCTGTTTTTCCAGCTTTAAGAAAAAAAAAAAAAGGTCTGCATCAGCAGCATTTTTCCTCCCGGTAAACTAGGAGACGATGTGATGAGGAGTCTGTGTGTACAGCCAGCAACAGTGAGGCCTGCTGATGCCATGTTTCAGACGACCCCTTGAAGTGGAAATGAGGTTCCTCGTCGTAGTCCGCTAACTAGTCCGTTCTCACCGAGTCAGCAGACTCTGCCAACCCCTCCTGAAGAGGCACTGACACATCCCCCCCCACACACCCCACCACCACACCCCCCATCACTGTGGTCAGCATTTGGGATGAAGACACTTGGGGGGGAAAAAAAAGTGTTTAAACTCCTTCTCTGGATTCTTGAGTGGCTTCAGTGATTCAACGTGAAGTTTTTTTTTTATATAGTTTATTACGTCTTTCTTTCGGTTGTTCCAGTTACTCAAGCTTCGCTCAAAAACAAAACAATATATACACTTGTCAGCGTCACTGCCTTTTAAAAATCTAATCAGAAAAACCAAAGGTTTTTTTTTCACCCTATCATGCCCCACTGTCCAGTGCAGTGGTGGGATATCCAAAACCATGTTTCTCCTTTATAGAACCCTGAGCCACTATAGCTAAAGAAAAACAACTACAACAGTAGCAAACAAGATGGCTGACGGAGGAGATGAGATGCAGTCGGGGGAATAAATATCTTATTTCCTCGCCAGGATATACAATCCGGGACATCAAGCAACCTCCAAGTACATTCGATCAATCGATCGTTTTGATTTGTGGCGCCAATTATTTAAAAAAGGAACTACTTGAAAAAAGATGTTGTTGAACAGGATTCCTTCCTCTCTTTCTTCCCTCCATCTTTTACAATGACAAGAATCAAACCCTCTCGTTATTCGGACAGTTAATGCCTCGCTCTTGATATTTTTTTCGTCTAATTCCGCCCGCCTTCTCCCCCCCCACAGTTGTGTGAGCACGAAGGCTGCTGTTTGAACCTGTGCAGCACCTGAGGGTCCATCCCCAGCAGTCCTGTGAGCAGAGAGCGACAGCTGTACACTAATGCTCCAGCGATAGGCATCATCGGGTTGCTGGAGACTAATTGGTCCACGGTGCTCCTCTGAGTGGCCTCGCTAATTAATTAGAAAGGCAGCAGAGCTGAAATTTTTAATCAGGACACTCGGCTCTCCCGCAAACAGGGGAGAAAAAAGAAAAAAAAAGAAAAAAAAAGACACATAACCCCAACATTCCGTGTAATCCACCTGACACTGATCTCCCATGTTGTCATGTGAAGACTGTCGTGTGTTTAGGTATTCACGAAAGTCCGACCGGGGGAATAGGAAGACGTTTTATTAAAGCACTTGCTCACTCGTTTTAATTCAAAAATCCAGATATGTCTTTCCATTTTTAACATTCATGGAATGTCCCGGAGAGATCGACATCGAGTCGGTCTTTTCCTGCGAGTGCACGTACGAGCAGGGATGGCGTCGGCGTTCCTTCGGATATTTTTACAAAATAACCTATAACTGTGTTTTACACTTTTCTAAGCGTGACCGAGGAACGTCAAACTCAGTTTGTCAGAGGACTGTACTTTTAACAGTCAAAATTGTCGGCCAAAAATAACACTTTTCTAATTTATTAGACGCTGATTTCAGCCTAAACCATCTACAGTGTCCACTACTCTGGTTGAAAGGTTGGTTGGAGGTATTATTTTGAGCGGAGATTCATCTAAGACCAGATTTATTTTTCATATTTCAAGCTTTTGTTGGCCACATTAAATTACCTGTAGGGCCAGTTTGTGGTCCCAATATCTTCGGTTTAACACATGCAAACTACATATATATATATATAAATCAACATTATCTATTTTGTTTTGTATTGGCTGTTTTATTAAAGTCTTAATTATAATAAAATACAGGTTTTTTTGTTATCTTTGCCAAGGAGTTCATGTTTGTAACTCAAAAAACTCCATAAATTATGAAAGGAATTGTTTCAGAAAATGCAGGTGACCATGTGGATCCATACAGCAACTAAAAAATATTATGCACTGAACATTTTTTATGGGTTTGCTAACTACGTTTGCTAGAGGTGAGCCAAATATCACAATGGACACCAATTTGACAATAAAAATGTCAACTTATTTCTCTGAGAAAATATGGGGGAGGATTCAAGAACATATGGCACTGGGCCAGTTGGTCACATCATCCAACAACCATAGACACACCAAAAAAAACAAACAAGTTTAGCAGGGACTGCCGTCCAGTCATCACGATGGACAAGAGGGACACGTGCCTTCCAAAAAAAAGTCTTTGTCCCTCTTGGCTCAAAAGAGCGCTAATCAGATCCCGGCTCTTATCAGTGGGTAGCTTCGGCCAAAATAAACAGCCACTTCTCCTCCTTTGTTTTCACAGATCATTAGGGGGAAGAGAGAATGCATTGATTCATTTTTCCAGGGCCGCTAAATTATTGTTGTGTTATGACAATTATCATTACGATCCATTGAAAATCAGAGCATCGGAGACCGAGCGAAGAGATTTCGGCATTCCGCTCTAATCAAGAGGCAAAAAAGGAACAGTGGAAAAAAAATGGGACAGCTTGGAAAAAGACACTGGTATGAAACAATCTTTTGTTGGCCTTTGTTGAATCAAGAGGTTTAAAATTCATAGGGAGAGAGTTGTTGAGAGACAAGTTTATCACTTAAAGCCACTACTTTTTATGCATCTTTCACCACTTTTTTCTGGAATCAAAGTTTTGTCATTCAACCAGTCTCTGGTCACATGGTGGTGGTGGTGGTGGTGAAGAACCAGCTCCCACAGCATTGGAGACACCGGCCCCGACTAATTGGCATGTGTTTGCTAGTTAGCAAAAGGGCAGCTCTGTGTGATGTGTACAAAAAAAAAAGCAAAGTAAAAAACGTGGGGCAAGGACTTCACTAATGGCCCGCTTCCTCCCAGCGGGGACCCTTCAGTTCTGCAAACGCTGACATCAATGCAGCCGAAGGGGGCACCCACAGGGGCTTGCCACTGAAGTGGGCACGCAGGAAGTGGCGCTGGCCGGTATCAATTTCACGATGAAACGAACTGGGGGGGGACGGGGGACGAGTGACGTGAGTCTCTTTATCCTATCGCCGGCTCTTGACAGCCGGGGCCGGCTGTCAGGCGAGATTCATTAGGAGCTTCCTTTGGCACTCGGCGAGATGGCGAAGTGCGAGCGCCTCTGTCAGAGCGAGCAAACAAACAGTGGGGACGTGGTGTGATAGAGCAAATGGCACGCAGCACAGACGTAAACACATGCGAGGGGCTCATCAGGGAGTCCGGGGACAGTGCGAGGGAAAGAACGAGAGGCGGAGGAAAGAGGGGGGGATGACATCCATATTTATAGGGCCTCTCTAGCTTTTTGTCCCCAGGCCAAATTCTGTGACTACACTCCGCTAATGTCAGAACAGCACTTAACCAGGCATTTCCAGCCTGTGACGGGCAGTGGGGAATACATGTGCAGGAGACAACACAAAGATTGAAAACAAGGATGAGTTGAACAAACATGAGTTTGCGAATGGTGTCTTACCCTTAGACTAGCTTTTGAGAAGAAACCTTTTGGTCCTGTGCTTTATTATTATGAGTTTCACGGCAAAAAAACAAGTCAAGATTCTGTATTTTTTATCAAGAGACTTTCAAGACCTGCAAATACCCAAGTATCTTGTAATGTTGCAATATCAGGAAATATTGTTGAAGGCTTAAGGGAAGGATTTGGGTTGGTTGTATTTGGACTCTGGAATCTATTTTATATTTTAAGTTATTAGTTATTAGTTATATATACAATTATTTATTACTGGCATTTTTTACATGCATAACAGGCGCTTATTTAACGGATGCTACATACATAATCCCAGAATTACTATTATCCTCAAAAACGAAAAAACTATAAATAAAATAAATAAAAATTGAGATAATATATAAAATGAAGATGATAATAAAAACACAAACTTTCCTTCCCACCCACAGTTTTCAAACAGGAAACTGATAAACAAATCTTAGGAGATACAATTGTGGAAATACAGGAAATAACTAGTTATACAAGGAAGAAGAGGCATCAAATGTTTCTGGAAATAAACGGACATGAAGAAAGGAAAGAGGTTAATTACTCATTTAGATAATAGGGAGGTTACGAAATGTCTCTGAAGAATTACAATCCTACAATCTATTGAAAGCTCAGATCAAGCTCCTATTCTTCAAACTCCTACTGTCTGTTGTGTGAGCGAGTTCAGAATAATGCTTTCAACTTCTGACCAAATTCGCTTATTGCCAACTCAATTTAACATTTAAAAATATATATAATTATATAGAGAGAAAGAAATGTCCATTCATGATAAACACCCCGAATGGACATGATAAAAAGACAGAGTCATCCGCTTTGTTTTTAGCCAACTGGAAGCCCCCCTGGCATCTCTGCCCCCTCCGCCTTCAAACGGTGTGATACCCCCAAAGAGAGAGTGCTTGGAGAGTAAAGTAGCTCCTTTTAGCTCGGTCTGTCATTATCTCAAGTGGGGAGTAATCGCTTTGTGTAGCGAGGATCCATTATGCAGCAACTGAAGGCGAGCCTTAATGATGGGAGCTTTAAATCTCCTCATTTATTTCCAGCCCCTAATAATATTTTTAGTCGCGCCAGTTTATTCCTGTTACGTGTGATTTAATCAGCGAGGACTGTTTCATCACAAACATCTTGGATTTTTCCGTTCTGAGACGGCGACTGTGGATTGAGGTGTGTGTTTAGGGGGGGTGAAAGTGATCATGTGCGATGGTTAAAATTAGAGACGCTCTTAGATGTACTCCCCAATCCGCCAGCCTCGAATGCCCCATTTCCTAGCTAACCACCGAGCTCACGGATGGGCGTCAAATTCAACAACTAATTCAATTAGGACATCAGCTCTTTTAACGCCCCCCCCCCCCCCCCCCAAAAAAAAAGAGACTTTGAGAATAAAGGCGCTCGCAGCCCCGGCGGAAGCGCTCTTCATCATGATAGAAGTTGCTCTTTATTCATCAGCCTCAGCGTTCACGACTGAGGAACGTACGGCTCGGGCTTGTTAGCAAAACACCCTGATCTGAGGCGAGAGACGTGCGACTAAAGCCGAAGCCTCTTTAAGTGTCTGTCACCCTGATCTAAACCGGAGGAGGGATCTCTTTGTAGGGGCTTCTGTCTCTCCGTCTGCGCCGCTGAGTGACTGGGGATGAGCCCCGCCGTGTAGCTGCAGGTGACAGGGAAACCCTTTTTGTTGTCAAACCCTGACGGAGGCTGCACATGAAAAACATTTCACTTGACACCGCCTCGGCTGTCTTTTCCCTTCCTTCCTCTCTGTAGATCTCAAAGGCTACAAGAAGTGAACGCGTCAATCTCTTCCTCCTTCTTCTCTTTCTGTTTGTGAGTGTTCCTTCCTCCCTCCTTTCTTCCAACAGCTTTTTCTTGTACCCCCCTTCCACCACCCCAACCCTTTGGTTTATAGATCTGAGCAGCGTCTCTGGAGAAAAATACAAGTCAAGCCATTGTCATTTCAAACAGTGTGATGACCAGATACCGTGCTGCCCACTGACAACTCTGGGGAACTGGACTGAGCTCTGACTGCTAGCTCTCTTTTTTTCTCCTCCGTCCTCATTGCTTTCACCTTCTATCCTTCCTCCTCCACTCACCCCCCCACAGGTGTCTTACTAGTTACTTGTTTGTTACTTAGCTCCGGTGTGTCTTGCATCTGCTCCTTCTCCTCTTTCTTCTTAGGTGCCTTGGGGTGCCGAGGGGAGTAGTTGTCTTCGTACCAAGGTCAGCGCTCTCCTCATGACAGTTCCCTGCCTCTCGACAAGGCGGAAAATCAATACTTTCGGACTTGTGGCGCTGCCCTCGGTGTAACAACAACGCTGTCCAGCGCCGGAGCACGGCTCAGACACCTGACACATCCCCAGCCGCCCCTCCAGGCCCCCGCCAGGGAGTTTCATCCGCTCTTATCCTGACCCCTTCATATTTTATCAAGGTCTGTGCTTTACTTTACAACCGGCGTTCCCTCCCTATACTGTTTCTCTTCGGGGCCTTCAACCTCTGAATGTCAGATTTGCTTGTTGTTTATATGATGCAATACATGTTTCTATAATATCTCACAGCGAGGGCAGGTAGATGCATGTGTATTTGGTGGAATATTAATCATCTTTACACGCTCACCGCACTTTCTTTCTTAAACATATTTCCAGGCACTTACGTTCAAAATGTACCTTATTTCGGTAACAAAACTGCACTACAGCGTACGTGTCAAATACAAGGCCTTGGGAGCAAAATACTGCAAGTCATATTAAGTGGCCTCCAGAAGATTAGAAAGCGGTAGTTCACACAAAATTCAAATTTCTTTTTGGAGTTACAGGTTAGTGCTCACTTTTCTTAGTCCAAAAGGACACACCAAAAACATCCAAATACCTTTATACCGCTTGCCTGTAATATCCTTCTTGTACTGAAGTCTCGACAGAAAATGTGTGAACTATCACTTCAAAGATGGGTAAACAACAACTAAAATAGCTAAAATATTGTGACCAACAAAAAGTATAGCGTCTATGCTTTTCCATGAGTCAGGTGTTTTTTTATAGCAAAGATGAACAAAAGTGATATAAATATAAAGTCAGTTGGATTTGAATTTGATGAATGATTCATTTGTACTACATAAGCGTGATTTTTTAATAGTAATCGTCCCTCTAGACTCACGATAATCTCAACTAGCAGATATAGAGATCAGGCACACAAGCAGCACAAAAGCCAACATCTTTAGAAGAAGAGTCATGAGCTTTTTGAAGGACAAGACAAGAGCCTGAGAGCATCTTGAATTGATAGAAATGGCTTCTGTTGAAGTATTTAATAAGGCATAGCCAGAACATGACTCGGAGATCTTTAGCCTTGGAACACTTTGTGTAAGTCTGTTGGAGCAGAAGGTTTTTTTTTTGTGCAGAAAACAGATGATAAGTTATCTCTGCCTTAAATGGTAAAAGTCATCAGAGGCGCCTTAGGTTAGCACCCTACGGGGGCCCGACTGAGATACCTTCAGTCAGAGCCAGGTTAATTATATGAGCCAGCAATAAAAGTTGCGACACATCCCCAGAAAATATAACGAGACACACAGAAGGACATTTAAAATCAAAAGCGTGGCCCACGGTGACATTTTAATACAACACCGAAGCTAATCTGTCTCCTTATGCCTTTTCACTGCCGGATAGTACTGCGGTGAATCCCTAACCCATTGTCAAGCTAGACTCGTGGCTCCCTACGAACGGCCAATTACCGCTCAAAGACTTCGGTCGTGACAAGAGTGTCTCCTGGCCCTCCTGGACGAACAGGAGTCCCTCCTTCCAACACACACTCAGCAGACTACAAGTGGTTGTCCATCAACAGGCCCATCTTCCTTCATCCCCTGGCTTTCTCATCCGCAAAGGCATCAAATAAAAGAGCCACTTAAATGAATTAGATATTGAGCTGTTCATTAAAAAAAAAATCTAATCCCTGAAGTCAGCAGGCAAAACAGGGTAACAGAGTGTAACCTGACTTGTTTAGTGGAGTCATAAAACACAATGATCTGATGACTTGACTGAATCTTTGCCAGAAATTCAGAACAATGTATTTCCTTGGAAAACAGCAGACGGGGGTCCACTCCTGTTACTTTTTCTGTCTTCATCCATCCCCCATTTAGTGGATTTACTTTATTGGTATTTATATTGAGTCTCAACCGAATAATGTATTTGGATTAATTACAAAAAAATAAACATTTGTTTGTGATACATTCAATAGCTGACATGTGTGAACATGAAATAAAACATTTGTGTCTTTGAAGTCTAAGTGAAAATGCTCTAATTTGTTTTCATATCAAAAGTGTCATCACACTGTTTGATTTCACGATAGGTTTTCATTGTTTTAATAATATCAATGTGTTGCAATCAACGTTGTCATATTTCTGGCCGAAAATAATGTCAGTTTCCTGGGTATAAAAATACATTTAAAAACCAAATACCTCTGAAGACACACGGAAAATCACATTATTGTCCTTACAATTGTCGGAATTGTAAATATGGAAATCTTCCTCAGTTCATATTATTGATATATTGTTTACATTTGTTAAAAAGTGGACAGATTTTAATTTATATGGGAGGGTTCAGCCCCCCCCCCCCCCAACTCCTAAAAAAAACTGGGAGGACTATATTCTGACGAAGTGTTTACAATATTTGTTGTTGAAAAATAAAAATACATAATTGTATGTCATATGTTCAGGAAAAGGTAGGAAGGAAGGAATTATGCACCAGATGCACATGTGCGTTTTAAAATATGGCCCATAGAGGCGTATTTTTGTATCGACACTGTAAGGCTATACTGTTTCCACAAGTCAAGCATGCAAAGGAGGTTCTCTCCGCTCTTGTCCAAGATTTCTTCCAGAAACCAGTTTTTATTCAGTGTCTAAATCCACACATGCCTTAACCACAGTGATGATACATATGTGTAACATTTTGAGATCTTTATAAACGACAGCGGTGTTTACAGTCTGGACTCTAAATGAGAACATGATGGCGGGCAGAGAGACAGGACTCGAAACACTCGTGTCCTGCTGCAATTTCTTGTGTTTGTGTGGTCCGTCGTCCACCACCTTTCTCCAAATCTGTGATTGGAATCTATACAAACGAAAGAAAACGAGCCTGGTGACTTCTTAGCTTTGCACGAAGAAAATCCCTGGCAGGGTAAAATTATACATCTGTGGAGGCAGATATCTGTTTTTATTGGCCTCAATTCAGGCAGTACTTAAAACCAGCAGTCCTCTCCCTACACTGCTGACTGTTAAGACTTTCTACACGGACGAGGCTTTAAAGCAAAGCGTGTTTTTCGATGATAAGATTTTCAATGAATAGGAAAGTGGAAGCTAAGTACCTGTGTCACATTTGAGCCTCACCCTGGATCTAAACAACTGCATCTTCTCGTGAACTTAAACACCTTAAATTTGCAACTCAATCCAACGTGCATGTCTGCCATGTACCACCCCGTGAAAAGACAGACGCGAGAGGAAACAGAACAGAGGATAACAGAGCGAGATAATAGCTTTGTGGTAATGTGGTGATTTCTGGTTTTGGGCGGGAATCCTGCTGCACGCCACTTGATAATGTATGTTCTCAATTAACAGTCACTCAGATTCTATACCACAAACACAACTTATCATCCAACTGAATTAGCAGAGAACTGAGACAAACACGCATCCCGTGCCGGCGAGAGCGGCACAAAAACACACACAAACACACACCGCATCATTATGTTTAAAAGGCTAATAAACCGATTGGCAATACACATCTGCACACTGTAACCAGCCGAACAACACGGCCTCTCTAATGATCGAATATCACTGCATGACACGCTGGAAAAAAAAAGGTTCACTGGGATTAAGATGGAAAAAGCTCACATGTCCCCTCTGAGCGAGGGTTTCGGGGAGGTAACAGGATATCACAACCTTTTCCCAGGAGCCAACGAGGCACAGAGTCCGTTCGCTAATTCACAATAAGCACCAAAAAATGTTCCTGTCCCGCCGATAATGTAGACCATAAATTTAACATAAAAAAAAATCCTTAACAATCTGATACATAAAGAACATGGTGGATAAGTTTTCAATCGCAGTGTTTACAAGAATAAAAGGTAACTTTCACTGGCGAGGAAAGAAGAAAAAAAAAAACAGTGGACAGTTTTTTGATAAACGGCTGGACATTGGCGAGTGTAGCTGTGATCCAGGATGACCCTTTCAGATTCACCCTCCTACACTCTCTCTCTGGCTGTAAACCCTATCCCATAAGCCTCTGGGGTGGTATGGCTACTTGCCAGTAGCTGTGTTGTTATTGGCAATGGATTTCCTTTGTGGCCTCTGGTACTTACTTGTGTAGGCCATAACACCATACACAGAAAAAAAAAAAAAAAAAGGAAGAAATACACCACACACTTGAAGGCGCAAAATGACTGGCATATGCTGCACCCGGTGCACGTACAACAACACGTGTAATTATACTCAAAATTCAACATCCAGAGAAGACCTTAAAGGAAACAAGAATCCTTGACGGGTTCATCTGTTTCCAGTTTGGGGCAGATGCTCAGGTTTTATTGCAGAAGTCTAGTATTTCATGGCAGATTTAGTCGGTGGTTTTGTTCCCCACTTGCTACAACAGCTCTAATGATGGCACATTATATGGTGGCCAACAATAAAAAAAACATTTATCAGTTCAACCATTCACATGCAAGTTGATGACAAACTTAACTGCCTTGTATTTTGGACCAATGTCAGATCTTGTCTTTACTAGAATTTCTTAACATAAAATTTAATTTCATTCTTCCCTTAACAGATGGTGAACTGTCTTTAGCAAAAGTTGAATAATAAGACGTGTTGATATCATCCAAATTAATTTAAAAAACATTACAAAATGTATCCTCTTTTTTGTCTGGTGTGTATTACTATTTTTTACAATTACATTTTCTTCATGGATAATGGGCAGAATAATAAGTTTATCCTATTTCTTCATCATAACTACTATTTTTATGCTGTATTTTCATCAAATATGAAACTAAAGGCTTTGGTAGCTGCTGTAGAACTTTTGTACTGACATTCCTAATGTTTTTTTCTCAATAAATCTTCAGTTTCATGGTGTTGAAAGGCAAAAATGTCATGTCCTCACAGGATCTGAGAGGCTTAATCGTTTTTTTAATGAAAATAAAAAGAGATTAATACACTTTTAAATTGCTTAGCTTACTTCATACTTCATCTAAATAAGAAACGTGACATATTACCTGTTTTCATATGACACCTGAATAAAAAAAAAGTGTTTTTTAAGATTCTAATAAATCTTTTTGTGTTGAATAAAAAAAAAAAAGAGAAATAGCTCACCCAGACGTCAACTCCACAGACAAGTGCAGTGTTGAGTGTCTGTTAACTGGCTCGTTTAGTCCTAATGGCTTAAATGATTTCATCACTATTAATGACAGGGACCGGGGCTCCCTGTGACGCTTTGCCAGATGCTCAGGGACAGCTGAGGGTCTCGCTCACTTCTCTTTCTTAGAAGCCTGCCCTTCCGTCTCCTCCCGTTTTGGTTTAATGATCGTCCTCCACGTGCCCCCTACCAGCCCACTTTTTCAACTTTACCCGGGCCTCACATGGATACACAAAAACATGATGTAGAGACACGGCGTTGGCACTCGCAGGGGTTCGGGGTCGGCGTACAGCTGCCCGTGCACGGGCTCAGAACATGATTTAAAAGTCGTCCGGCGAGCGTGGAACTGTCAGGAATATAGAAAAGCTCTGAGAAGTCTTGAGACTCTCTTTTTTTCTCTTTCAGCTATTAGACAATCCAACAATTCAGCGATGAGCTTTTGCTCCCAAGATGCTGAAAAAGGTCAAAGTTTATATAAAGAGGCTAAGCTGGCATTGGACCAGTCGATTCTCCCGAGAGTCGTTTTATCCAACTAAATGCTTTTGAGACAGCTTTAGGATAAAAGTTTTTTTTTTCCCTTTCAATTTTACACTAGTTGTTTTGTTCTATTTTGAAGTACAACTAATTGACATTACACTGGTGGAAAACAGTTGATTTATTATTCTCCTTTAGACGGAAATCTAGTCTCCATCCCTTTATATTTTTGTTAAATATGTTGTAAATTTAAATAGAAATAAATGTAAATATGCACCATAAATGTTCGGTTTAACTATATTAACTAAGAGTAGAACCATTTTTTTCATTAAAATTGTGAATTCTCACCTTAGATTTAAAATACAATTGAAAGATGATTGAAAAAGATTCAAAGTACTTGTAAAATATTATAGCAATATTTATTGAAATTTAATAAAAGTACAAATAGAGTGATTTACTCAAATATATTTGTGTTTAAAGTAACAAAGAAAAGACCTAGAAAGAAAGTTGCATAGCTCAACTACAACTTGACATTAAGTGGTAATGATATGCCAACATTAAGGAAGTGAAAGGGTCATTTTCACATCATTTCCCTCTTAATAGTCTTGTTAAAAAAAAGTCCACATCTGTTGTCAGTATGTAAAGTGCAGGTAGACCCCCCCCCCCCCACACACACACACACAAACACACACACACTTGTGTCTGGCCTTTGGACTGAAGACAAATCCTGATTGCTACTTTGAAGAAATGCCAAATGTCATGTACTGTTCGCAGAGAAATTAGTCTGAACCAGTTCCTGTTACCAAAAAAGAACAAACATTGATTCGTATTATAAATGTTGTCACTGTCAGATGGGCTTGTTTTGTGTGTAGCCACTACCGCATGTGTGTGTTTATGTGTGTGTGTGTGTACACATGGATGTGAACCTGCCTGAGTATGCAGTTATAATTTCCCAGAGCTTAAGCCGCCATTGATTCAGATCTTCTCGTCTTCCCAAGAAACAGGAAAGGATTATGCGTTTAAAACGAGCTTTCTCTTTGCAGATATAAGGTCATTAATTTCACAGGCTTACACATGAAAATATTGACTCTTCCCAGACACCTCACTATATACTCCGTTTCCAGCCTGGGCCTAGCAGAAATAAATCTTTTCAGCTATGCAACATTGATACGCCATTGAGTTATTAGTCGTAGGATCTCATAAATAAACACGTGTAGGGAATTGTAGTCAAGCTCTTTATTATTAGAATTTAGAAAAAAATATTTGGTCTATCTTCACTGAATGTTTTTGACATTTTTTGGCTTCATCTTTATTTTACTCACATATTTTACTGACTCCAGGAGTATATTTACACTATATGAGCTTAATTAGACAGAAAAGTCAAAGAGAACTGTGAGCGGAATTTTTTTTTTTTTGTATTTTTGGTCATTCTCCCCCTGATTCACACGACGATGCTCTAAATGTTCCAGGTCATAGACAGTCTCACCATAAGGATCATGGAGTGGGCGAGTGGGCCGGCTTTTTTTTTTTTTTTTTTAAATGTCCCAGCATAGCGGACGAGGGATGGGCAGACTTTTGGGGGAAAAACACAAGACAAGAGTGCAAAGGTTGTCACAGGCGAGTCACAGGAGGAGAGAGGAAGAGGAGGGAGTTATTCCTAAAACCTCTCAACATCTGTTATTCGTTTGTCCCGGGCTGGGAAGAAAATAGCAGGAAGCGTTCTGGTGGTGGCGGAAGATGAAAAGACAAGAAAATTGAATAAAAAAACATGTGTCGCACATGTACTGCGGCTGATTGGATGTGTCCCATGGTTTATCCCCGGGAGGCGCCGGCAGCTTGTAAAAGACGCGGTGGGCGACAAACACAGCACATGCATAAACAAGAAGATCCTCATTCATAAAACAGCTTGGCATAGACAGACTCTTGTTTTCCCGGTGGCAGCGTGTCAGACCTTCTCCTGTGGCCTTTCCCCGGGTTTGGCATCTGATGAGACCGACCAGTGACGCTTTTGTGGGCAAAATTATACTTCGATAATAAAAAAGACAAGATTAATCCTAGTTGTGATTTCGTTAACTCATCTCATTGTCGCCATATAACAATAAATATATCAACTACGCACTGAGATCGACACCCTCTCGGGCTCATTTACTAATCAACTAGAAAAGCACTGAGTCAATGCATACCTCTGCCAAGAAGCTCATTCCACATAACTTCACTGTCACCACTAGAACACCGATTTATCCTAGCTTTGCAGCATTGCACAGTTCCTAGCACACCCTAGCAAACCCAAAAACATGTTGAATTAGACACAACAGACCTGGAAAAAAATGGCTAAAAATCACGAAATGAGTTCAAATTTGCTCCTTCTTGATCTGATGGCAGTGGCAACAGCGAAGCTAGCGCATATGAATGACTACTTTAAAACCTGCAGATGAGACAGTTTCCAAGTTTTCTTTTTCCGCTAACAGACCGGGTCACTCCTCAGTACCACCTCGAAGTATTCCTCACAGAATCGCACTCGTAAACCACTGTCAGAGTCGCTACGTGCTTCATATAAAAAAAACAAAAAACATCTGGTACGTGAGCGATAGTTGCGACGGGGTATTAAAAGCTCGTCACTTGCCCCCCCCCCCACGCCGGGACTTCCTGTTGGCAACGCATCCAATGTGTCACCGAGCCCGATCGTTTTTGAAAAAAACGACTCGTACGATTATACAAAGTGCTTATGTTTGCGCGCGAGGGCGAGCGGGAAGGCGCGTGTGCGCACACATTGCCACTTAGGGCCCATCCCACAGCTCATTAACAGTAATAAGTGACTGCTGCCACTTCTTTTTTTTGTCAGTGGGGATGCTAGACAATCAATAGGGTCATTTCACATCATAACGGCTTACCAAAGCACATTATAGCACTTGTTCATGGCTGGGAATGGCTGCCATTAGTGGCGTAGCCAGATTAGATAAGGGCTGGGAAGGTGGTGGGGGGTGGGGGGATTTTAAGGGAGGGGCCAGTCAGTGAGAGAATTAAAGAGGAGGAAGGAGAGCGCTGGATCAATATATGGATAGTTATGGAGATAACATCACAATAGGGTGTCTGGGAAAGATAGTTTATTATGGACTGCCGATTTCTTTTTTTTTTTTCTTTTTTTTTCCTTCTGGGAACGGGCTGAGGATGTGAGAAAGAGGGAGTGCGAGTGGGTTTTCCGAAGTGCTGATCCGAACCTTCACACTTTGGTGTGTTTACAAATATCGCTCATGTCCAAGAAGTACTGGTGTGCGTTCAGCAACTGTGGAGGTTTGTAGGTTTTTTAACACACATTTCCACGTGCAATCCTGTTGAAATAGAAATCAGGGGTGGACTGGGGTTTTAATTTTGATTTAATATTTGAATTAAATTTAATGTGTGTGTGTTTTAAGATTAGATAATCATTTCTGTGTTGCAGTTAGATTTCGGAACTCTAGACGGCAGCAGCCGTATTCATGTATTCTGCAGCCAAAAGGGACAATGAAATCCTGTGTGAATCCCAGCGATGTCTGAGGACGAGAGGATACAGGCGACTCCAGCAGCTGATGTTTAAACACATTATTGTTTCAAAACAAATGAAAGCAGTTTGTCAACACCAGAGTCAAGTGCTCGACAATACTGGAAAAAATACTGAATTTTTTGCCCCTTTGCTTGATGGAGTTCAACACTCCTGTCGTCTAAGTGGTTTAAATGAATAACAACAACAAAAACGAACCACTTTGTAATTATGATTCAACAATGAGGAATAATAAAAAAAATGCTAATAAAAAAAGGAGGTCGTCAAATGACCGAAATCCACCTCGGCAGCCAAAATAAATCCTCTGGTCAAGTAGAAGGGATTCTTTTGTTTATTTATTTATTTAGAAAGGCCAGGAAGAGGCCAGGCCGAACACATGTTCTCTCTTATCCTGCAGGACGAGGACAGACACACACACACACACACACACACACACACACACACACACATACACACACTCACTGGTTAATGACAAGGGGACCGTGGCTGATAGTCGGCTCCTCTTGCATGCTTTACTACACTTTGATATGCAGCAGTCATTAAAAATAGATGGTGAGCAATCATTACAGGCATCGGAATTAATCTAATTAGCCGAGCGCACGCCGCCTCGGCGGAATGGGGGGGAAAACATTCAGCAAACAGAGCCCCCCGTCCGCAAACATGGTGTAAGCGGAGCGGACACGAATGCTACAGGGCTGTAGTGATAAAAGTGGCGGCGGGGGGGGGGGGGTGTAATCCGCCTTGACTTATTAATACGCGCAAACAAGATTTAGCTCCTCAAAGCAAACAAATGAATCAAGTGCTAAGAGGAGAGGAGGGGAGAGGGAAAGGAAGGAAGGAGCGAAAGAGGAGGAAAAAGCAAGAGGAGATAAATTATTCAAACCAGCTCGGACTGAAGCCGCAGCCATCGGTGTCGAGACTGGACTCGGAGCCAGAAGAATGTCCGTCGTCCCTCCATTTTGTAACACGTATTATTCGTAACAAGATACCGTGCAGGTTTTTTTTTTCAGCAATTTTTATCCACTTTGCGAGTCGCTCTCCCGCCATGAATGGCGGATTGGTAATCTCCGCACAAACATTCATACGAATGCCGTCCGACTGAAATAGATCACTTTAAGGGTCATTGTGGACAGACATGAGTCCCTTATTGACTCTTTAGTCGATGAAGTGCTTAGTCCACAACCCTTCTTGACCCCTGTCAGGGATAATGACTGCTGCAAGGGAGTGTGGGTATTATGCCCAATAGAGTGGAGGCAGCCTTTTTTTTTTATGTATAAAGTAATAGCTGCTGGGATCAGCGCTTGGCTGCGAGAGAAACAAATTCATTGTTTTCAAAGTGTCTTCTGCAGTAAGTTAGACGGCCCCCAGTCAGAACCAGCCTACGATAAGTCATAATGAAATAGAATTTTTTAATAACGGACAAGTGTCATCATCTTTTTTTTGGTTTGTTTAGGCGTGGGGTCACAAACTGTCTTCTCGGCGAGCTTTTTTCCTCATCTTCTTATCCTGGCTTCTGACATCATTACCTCTTCTTTGATAGGTCTAAAGCCCCCCTAAACTCCTGCCCCCCCCCTTTGTTTAAAATAAACAATGTTAGCGTCACCACTCAAACTCAACTCTTTTTTTTTTTTTATATCAACGTGCATATTCTCAAACACTCTAGCGCAAAAACGCTGTTTCCACGCATAATTTGGAGAAAAACTGCATGTGTCACTCAGACAGACAAAGTGGAAGGAAAACCGAGTGCAGACGATTAACTCATCATCGAAGCACATAACAGGGCTGAGAGAGAAAAGACTCAATAAAAAACGGGAAAATGTATTTCTTGGAACCAATTTACGCTCAAATTACAGTGACATTCTTGGCAGAGCCTATACATGACACGGCTAAAGCACAATGTACTCCAGTCAAAGACTTGTGGGACACATTTTAAAAGATTTCAGGAAAAGAAACAGGAAGGGATTAATCCGAGCATGGAATATTTAAAAAATCAGCGTTTTCTTTCCTGACAGATTTCTTTGATTTTTCCCGTTCACTCCCATCCTTCTATCACCCGGTTGGGTTACAGACACGAGGTGAAGGAATGAGGGAGTCGGAGTGGTAACACACGGTACCATGAGGAGTGAGATGCCTGCTATCCCTGACGCGATGTGTGCTATGCAACAACCTCGCAATGGCCCCTATGCACACACACACACACTCTCCCCCACACACACACACACATGAACATCATTTGAACTTGACAAATACAGCAATTCTCTCAATTCACACGCACAAATACCTCAATCCTTTCCTGCCTCTCGACGGCCAACTCTGCATGCGTCCCGCCATATCTACTGCAGACCATAATTGTCCCAACTTATGGCATTTCTTGCTGAGAGCCACAGTTTAGAGGAAGTGAAATCCTTCTAAGTGACTGTCACAATGAATCAGCCTCAGGGCGAGGGATGCACACTGAACCCCACACCAACCCCCTTTCAGACCACATTACTATCTTCTCCTTTTCAGTGTTTTTCTGGCTCAGAAGCTCCACTTTCTCTCTTCACCCCTCCGTCACTCTTTTTTTTTTTTTAAACGTGGTCACCGTATCAGCAGACTTCACTTCCCCTTCACTCCCCCCCCTGACATTCTGCTGTTGGAACGATTCTTATCCTGCATTTAACCTGAAGGGTGAGACCCGGTCACAACAACACACTTGCAATTAGGTGCCCTGGCCACTGGACCCGGCTCTCCCCGCAGTCCTCGTTCCCCCGACTGCTCAGCCTGGGTTGAACGAGTTTGAGGTTTTCCCCATTTGCTGCAGAGCGACGGTCACGCCTTGACACACATGTGGACACAAACACACGGCGGAACTCGAAAAGGTGACGAGTGTGTGTTCTGTGGACGGCCGAGGGGGCGACCCGTGTCACGACCTTGGCATGTCACAACCCCGTGATGCATGTGTCACTTTTTTCCTTCTCGTTTGAACCTCTCCTCTCGTTTTATTCTTTGACATCCACGACTTTAAACCATACCACAGTTTTTTTCTCTACTCGCTATTATCTTAGTAATAAGTAAATGAATCTCAAAGATGGATGACTGGACGGATAAAAAGATGATTCACTCCAAGATGATGTCATTTTTTTTTTCTTCCTCCAGTCAGTGAAATTAATAGTGTTTAGATGCCCTTTCCTCTTTGCTCTTCTTCAATTACCCATTTCAGAACCTCGGTTGGCGCTTTATTGAGCATTTTATTGAGGCCCGGGACAGATTAGGCACACATCAACCTTTCATCGGCCAATCGTGTGCAGTGAGGGGTGGGACTTGGGAGGTCTGGCAGGGACGGACCCTCTGCAGGAGAAGAGGAGGGGGTGGCGGTGGTGAGTGGTCACTCACTCATCACTTGGCTGCAGTCCGACATTCACTGTGTGCATATGTGTGTATCTGCGTCTGTGCGAGACAAGGGAAAGGGTCAGGCTTTGGTCACCAGATGGTTACTGTTTGGGCTGGACGACGGAGAGCAAGACAGTGGGGGGACCGTCTTCTTCTCGCTGAAGTTTTGCACTCAAAGCTCAAGTCAGAAATTTGATTTTTTTTTAATTTGACGGGTGACAATGGAACGGACGATTAGAAACGCTCACCTCTCGCTACGATGGCCTCGACTCGGGGCTGAGAAGACACAACAAACTACTGCATTCTCCGCAGAGAAAGAAATGGTGCTGTGATTACTCCATGTAGTCGGCAAAATGTTGAAGTTTAGTGGTTTATTTTTGTTTGTCCTTATTATGTCATAATTAAATCTACTTTTGTAAACTAAATGCATCTTGGCGAGGAAGACTTCAACGTTTGAAACATGTGAGTGAGTCAGGAAAGTTTAAATTACAACTCAAATATCAAACCTTTTTAAGTTTCTTCAAAACTAATGTTTTTCTCTAACCACAGATTAGACTTATAGACACATTTTGTTTCTGTTTCAAGCCTCCCTGTAATTTAAAAAAACTACTACAAGTAAAATATTGTCTTCATCTACAGGCGTTGGGGTCAGTTTCTCAGTTTGAGCGAACCAAAGTTGGGCCGTGTCACTGTGTGTGGTCGTACAATGAGCAGGCTACTGCAGGTCTGGATATTAGCTCCTCTGTATGTCTGGCCATATAATACCAACTCCCCAGCCAGCAGCACACACTGCTTCCCTCGCAGTCAAGAACATAGTAGTTTTGGCTGGAGGACACGGCCTGAGCCGCAGACCTTCAAAAGTACAAAGTGGAGAAAAAAAAACAAAAAAAAAACAACAACTAGGTTCCACTCTGAGAATGAAAACGGGGAAAAGATAAACTTGCGATTCGCCAAGACAACCAGTAAGAGTGGGAATGATTGAGGGAGCACTTATGTTATGAAGGTTACTTCCCTTGAAGGAGGGGCAGGATCTGGTCGTATGCAGAATAAAAATGAGTCGATGGGGTTGTGAGTTCGTGAGGATTATCTTTTGCTTCAAGATCCTTCACCTGCCCCCTCTTAGATCCTCTAGATGTTATCTACGTAAACAACCACACATTATTACGACCCTCTGTCCATAAACCTACACATTGAAACTCATCTTATGGAAAAACTATGACTTTATGTTTTATGAACAGTGTTTGTTTGGCTAAAACTGGTGTGTCAGCATTTTTTATAGCACGTAAGAATTCTGTTGTGGTTGGCAGGAGCCACCTATGAGTTGCAGACAGTACAAGGATCATGCTGGAAAATGAAAAAAAAAAAAGGATAGAAGTAGAACAGCCAGCAGCTGGATTGCCTCTGCTAATTCAGCACTTTAACAAATCAATGCCACTTGAGGAGTACAATCCACAAAACCCAGCTCAGCTAGACGCATCAGTGAGGCTATAGGTGTGTTTTTTGTGTGTGAGCCTAAAGGGATGATAGTGTGTGTGTGTGGCCGCCCGGTAATGTGTTAATTTACAACACTATCGCCCAGGACACTCGCATTATCCATCTGTGTCACGTGCTCGGCTGATGACATCTATCGTGGAGAGGGAAAAATGACCCGTCCGTAGGGATTAGGCCACTGGTCGCGGCGTTTCTTTCTTCCCTTTTAACCCATTAAAAAAGCCTCCAACGCCACTCTCTGTCCTCACTTTCTCAGGTCAGTGTCATCAATTAGAACCGACAGACCTCCAGAGGGTCCGCAGACATCACTATCCGCAGAGACACTAACGCAGGACCAGGAGCGGCACACGCTCGTCCATTTAGATTGTTGTCGATTGAGACTGAATTACACACTTCCGTGACCTTCGTTGACCTTATTGACATGAAATGCTGCAGTGAAAAAAGGCATATTAAAGCATTACTTTCAATAGATGGTCATAAACTGTGTCATGCAGATATATAACTTGGGATTACCATGAGTGATGACATCAACAAACCTTCTATGTAAAAATTAATGTAAGCATTTCAGTTTAGAATCTTGATTTACAAGCCAACTTCACTCATATGGGTTTATATTATGATAAGATTAAGGCTTTACCAAATTCCACAATGTATTCATTATTATAATTAAAAAATAGTGATATTCTTTTCTTCCAGCTGAGTTTAAGAAAGTTTTTTTCAGTCCCTTTCTACGGCTTCAAATAACTATGTTGCAAATTAATTTTCAAAATGGCATGCAAAACACAGCATAAAATTGTTTATTTTATTTGACAAAACGTAAGAATTTGTCCGTGGTTTGTTGTCGTGATTCCTTAAATTTGCTCCGAGCCAACACATATCTTTAATTCTGGTGGAATCTATCATAGTTTTGTTAGTTAAATCGTGTTGAATTAGCTAATTTGCTTATTAGCTCCTAACGAAAAACATAAATAATTAAAAGTATACGAGTTCCTCGAGAAAATATGACATATTCAAAGACGCCACTGCAGAGAATTCTCAAGAATCAAGAAGAATTGTTGATCTTAAAGTCGTCTCGTGCAAGTTGTCAGTGTTTCTCGCAGGTGGCCCATCGTCTCTTTTGTCAGTAGCAGCGAGCGGTAATAACACACAGGAGGATATGATCAATATATTCAACGTCTCTATTCAATTTCACAGGATCACTTGTATCACTCGGACACAAACACACACACACAGGAACTGGAGAGAAAACGTCAAAGTAACTACACCGGCATTAATGTAAAACAAAAGGTCTCGGACAAAACAGCCAGAGGGGCTGGCTCCGGCAAGAGAATCGGCTCTGGTTGAAATGCGAGCAAGGCATTAATATTTATATGATTAGAAATACTCTTCTCTAACCTCACAGAGAGGTTGTGAACATGAGCTACAAGACAGTTAGGGAGGGCTGGAGGGGTGGGGGGGGGGGAGGATAGAGGGTCTGAAAGACAAGCTGGCAATTGCACCTTTAAAGGGTGCAACAGTCATCACAAGAGGAGAAAGGGAATCTGCCCATTAAGACTAAGTGGAGGTCTATTAGATCATGGAGGTAAGGAGGTGGGCATTAACCATCAGGCCAACTTACAGACATCCTTGTGGACCGTGCCAACCCCTTTCGGCGACAACTGTACTTGTTGTGAAAAAAGTTTTCTACATAACTCTTAAGAGCATGTTCTTTTTTTTTGTTTTCCAAAACTTTAACCACGAAAGTGCTCGCTCCTAGGAGGTCCACAAATAATATCAGCTCGGGGTCACAATGCGGAGCCATTTAGAGACAACAAGGGTCACCGCCCAGTCCTGTGAGATCAAACAAACACTCTGCCCGCCTTTTACTTCTTTTTCTGTTTGTCCCCTACACGTCGCCCAGTCCAGCGCTCTCGCTCCCCCTCTTATCACAACAGTGCAGATAATCCCTGCTCTCTCCTCCCCTCTGCGACCTCTCTCGGGACCACAACAAAAAAAAAAAAAAAGGCTAAGAAAAGGGAGGACAATCGCCACTTACTTGCTGGCGACATATAATAATACGGTGCAGGCGCTCAACCGACCGACTTGACATGTAGTATACACTCATCTCTGGGACACTTCCTCCCCCCCCCAGGGTGAGGGTGAGGCATAAGGGGGTGCGGGGGGTTGAAGGGGATGAGGAGCCTAAATTAACACTTGACATTCAATACGGTCAGGTCCTTAATTGGCCGGGGGCTTCCTTGGAAGGCAATTTTCTATTCCCCAAACTGCGCCCGTGACTGCGCCCGTGCGGCCGTGTCATGTGTGCGTGTGGAGTGGCTTTGTGTGTGTGCGTGTATAGATGGGAAATTGCAACTACATGTGTAAGTATGTGGCGTAGGAAAAAACTAAAAGGTGTTTGTGTGTAGATGCATGTGTGTCCTGAGAGAGCCCCCCTGGTCCCTTCCCTCGCTCTAATGAGGCTGGATGAATTAGCGCTACGTGACATGATTTGAACAGCGGTACCCCCCCCCCCCCCCTCCACCCCTCTATTTCCCACCCCATCACCCCTCCCTTGTCTTTGTCCTTCTTCCATTTTTTTTTGTTGGCTTCCATCTTCCTAAAGCGGTGACAGGCATCTGGTGGCCCCGAATTAATGCCAGGAGCAACCCCGCGGCCTTTGCCTTTTATATGTGCTTTATGCTGCTTAACGCTACACACATAAACATACGCTCGTCGACAATAGACGCCACACAATGAAACACTTTTGGCATTCTCCTGTTCTTTTTTCCACTCGCGCACACACACACACACACACACACACGCCCCAGACTAACTCGCACTTCCCGCAGATCCCGTTACACTTGATGTTATTACAGCTTTTAACCTGAGAGGTATTAGGCATCTTTTAACTGATCTGACAGCATTTACAACACCAGCAAGTCGACGCCTCTAATCGCCCCTGTGACTTTAGACTATTACCAATTGATCTCAAAGAGAGCTTCCCTCTCACCTCACAAACTGTCAGCGTTTTTTTTTTTTTGAGTTGCTTCGCCATATCCCGGGCGTTACATCTTCCACCTGATCGTACCTCCTCTTGTTAGCTCATCGTTATTCCTTGACTTAAGGATACTATTAGTCGTATGTCGCCACAAACAAGCCTCTGATAAATGGTAGTTAGCACCTCTTCAAAATGATAAAAAAACAAGTTGGAAATAAATCATATCAAATGAATTAAATATCATGAAATATTAATCCGCCGTCGTAGTCGCACACAAATGCAGCGGCTCCAGCGAAGCACTTATTGCTGAGTGTGTTTCCCGACAATGGAAGAGGCGAGCGTTTTCCAGGGAAAGCATCAACATAGTCAAAGAAGGTGTGTGCTACTTGTGTGCGTCTGTGTGTCAACAAAAATTAAAGGAAAAGCACACAGACGTTCCACGCAAGTATCCGAAATCCTTTATCGCGAGCAGGAAAAACCTTGCTCAAAAAGCTATCAATGTCCCTTTAACAATGTCGGCGGCGCGGGGGTCGACCGCCGTGACCTCTGACCCCTGGCTGGTTGCAGCTGATTTTCAGGGTCAAAGCAATTGATGTCAATCAGAGAAGAGCTAATTAGATCGTTTGTGATGTAATTGATATTATAGATTGGCATCTACAGAGGCACCTTGTTGCTCGATATGTGGTCGGCTTAAAGAATTAATTTGGGGGTTTTTTTCTCCTGAAAACGATCATCATTGAAGATCCAACTGTGGCAACTCTGTCACAATTTAAAATAATGTATCGTGTGTCAAATCTTTGACCAGAAGACAAATGTGTCGTGACGTTGAACTGAAAACAAATACACAATTAATATTCACGATCACAGTGGGGGAAAAAAGAAATCATAGGATACAATTTTTCTCTACTTAGCCCAACACAATATGTTCACACAGTGTGATATTTTATGACCTTGTAGATGCATTGTACGCACACAGAAAAAAAAAAGCCACCCAGGGTCTCAGTTTGTCAGAAAAAAAAAAACATGAGCTGTGGGATGCCAAGGCAGCTGCATTTAACAGTGGCCATTAAATGTTATTAATCCAACAGCGCAAACATCTTTTCACAGTCAGCAGAGAGCACAAACAAATGCTTACACATGTTGCCTTAACACTTTGCTCGCAACAAAAGGTAGCTAATGAGTTTAGACTCGAGTTAAGACGGGTTTTTTTTTTTTTTTCCGAGCTCAAATGACTGTTGTTAAGAAGAAATTTTTAGCAATCTGCTTGAGGAAAGAAACTGTAAAAAGAAGCAGGTATGTAAGCGTGTGCAAGTGTATATGTGTACGTGTGTGTGTGCATGCGTGTGTGTGTGTTTTGGCTAGAAGCCTACCACAGTCGGTACCAATAGCCTCCCTTCTTCAGAACCTCCTTAAAATTCACCCTGGGCCTCTAGCAATCAAATCCCCCCGGTAAACTCATGACAGAGTACAGCAAAAAGACATCCAGTTGAACGTAAAGGTGAAAACAGATATTTTTAGGAATAAAATACATTTACCGGGGAGAAGATGTTTCCTTCCCTGCTAGCAAGCTGTCCGGTTCAACATGCATGGTTATATTTTATAACCTTGGACAACCCTTGTTTTGAAGCAACCAATTATATAGTCGTACTAACATATAAGGGACATTGGTGGATTCTGCCGTGGAAATAACCGTCATTATACAGTACTATAAATTATCTTACATTAGCGGTACATCTCGATGATGATGATTGTTTTAATACTAATAACAGCAATTTTCCCCCTCAAAGTGCTTTGACAGCAGCGACAGCATTAGTCACTTTGGCAACAGAAGGAAGGGTTGACGTGCTGTAAGAGCTCTTCTTCATCGCCACTGCTAAAGGGGCAAATTGGTCCGGCAGAGTGGGCAGACGGGGGTCCTTGAAGACGCATGTTAAAGTAGCGGGTTTTTTCTCTCGCGGCGCTGGCAAAAGCCCAGCGAAAACAAAAATTGCAGGAGTTGAGGAATAACAGGAAAAGGGAGAAGCCACGGTTGAAAAGTATGCACAAGTTCCTGTCACTTAGCGCAGGTCACCACGAATGTCACCTTCCTTCGTATATATAACCTGTCCGTAACGTAAACACGAGCGTCTGCTTAACCCCTCATATAATATTTTTTAAAGAGTGATAATCTGTGGATCATTAAATCTAATCTGTGCACCTCTGCATCACCTCCTCACACACACACACACACAGCCACAAGACACTTCCACACTCGGCTATAACACAGCTGCATTCCTCTCATATATGTGAGTGTTTTTCCGCCCCGGCACTTCGCCTGTGTGTCCCCCCCCCCCCCCACACACCCCCTCATTAGCCAGTGGCAGGGTGGTGACATCCTGACTGACCGGCCCTTCAAACACACACATTTTCTGCAACACGGGCGACTTCTTCCCGCTGCAGGAAACTGGCCAAAGATAAATAACTAACACACCTCTGACAGAAAAGACGGAGGGAAGTAAGTGGGAGAAGATATGACACTGTAAAAAAAAAATATATATATATATGAACATATTTCCAAAAAGATTAATATATTTGATTTGAACAATGTCAAACCTATTGGACTTTGAGCACGTTGGGCTGTTACAAGCCTTTATGAGAAAGGGAAAACAGCCAATCAGCTGACATGGATCCTGTCTGTGATGCTCACATGATGCTTATTGATCACTGCTTACCCCGGGGTCGGAGTCAGCGTTGACGCTCGCATATCACTGCAGGATTTTTTTTGCTGCAAGGCTCCCAGAGGTGAACCACGCGTTATGTTTCAAGATTAAAAGATGCATAGAAAAAAAAGGTGTGAAAATAAATATATATTTCTCTCGAATATACAATTGTTAGTTTATAAAACTGTCTTTTTTTTATTGTTCTATGTTACACCTACATCTGACTTTTAATGTTATCATTTTCACAAACACACACACACACAGACAGACAGAAACCCATAATCCACTAAGAGATACTTAAAGTAAGGCTGTTTAAAATTGGTTAGAATCGGTTTAGAATCATACCTCGGTGATAATTTAACTCGTCTATAAAGCATCGCGGACATGAAAACCACATGGAGAGGATGCAGGTAGGAAGTCTTGGTCAATAAAGGTGCTCAACAAAAAAAAGGACAGAATTCTCTCTACTTCTTAAATAAGCACAAAACCTTTAAAATTAAATCTACGATTCTGTCAAACGGTGATTGATTTGGCGTCTTGAGTGAGCGACCTGGACGGGAGCTGAAGGTTCAGACCGACACAGATTTGGAGAAAAGTTTAAAAAAAAAAAAAAGGGGGGAGAGAGCTGGAGAACCATTAAGAGGCAGATAGAGTTGAAGAAAAAAAGTAGTAATGGGGGAAGTGGTGCGTGTCTTTTCTGCAAATCTCTTCTTTCACCTCTGCTCTCCTCCAGCTCTCCAGCCAAGGCCAGCCAAGAGACACTTCACCTCGCACCCGCACACACATGGACCCGGAGCCAACACACATATACACAAAAACAAGGCACGGTCGCACAAAAAAAACCCAGCTCACATGCATAGACTCCCACTCCTCTCACAACTGGCATAGGACTATTTAGCCACCCACTCAGGAGAAATGAATGGCATGAGCACGGGCACAAACACACACTTAAGTGTCGACCGCGCACACACACACACACACACACTTTCTCTCCCTCTCTCTCGAGTTGATATCAGATACATGTACGTATAGTGATCCCATATGCTCCGTGTGCAACGACCCATCAAAGACAGACATGGAAATAATAACAGTGGAGTGTAACGGCACACACACACACACTAACATTGGGTCGCTGTGGATAATTCTGCACATATGCCTCGAATCACTGCCTCGCATACTCACACACAGACCATGCAAACTTGCCTCGGTGTAACACAAAACACACACACACACATGTACAGCCATTACAGTGTCAGTGTGTGCTAATAGGCAGATTAGTGCATTAAGACGTCATCATCAAACCCCCCCCAAAACTCTTCACTGTCACAATCACAAAAATAAAGTATTTCAATAAAAACATATTATCTTCTTTTTTTTAGAATAATGATGTCAATAATTCTTATTGATATAAGTAATTTATTTTGACCTGAATTTGGGTTTAAAAATTGTATTTACTACTTCTTTAAATTTCAAATAATAGGATATAATTAATAATGTGAATTGTTGTTTTGATTTGTTGTTGTTTTTTAAACGGTGAAAACACGCAGTGATAAAAAAGCACCATGAACGCATCATTAACTCAGCTGTTAAACGCATCTTGTCAACAGATTTAATAGATTATTAATTGTTTAAATAGCACCAGCCCTTCCTTTTCTTTTCTTTTTTATTACGTTTCTCTTGTTGTAAGAAGAGAAACAGGACTAGACTAGTCCGGTAATAAGACTTGTACTTCTTCCGGGTCGCGGCCCAAAGTCGACCTGTCGCACTTCAAAGGAAGCCGCGTTACAGAGAGGAAGAGGAAGAGGCCATTTTAAAGATATCATTAAGAGGAAAACGTTTTACCTTTAGCCCATGTGAGGTCTACAGCGAGCCTCGGCTCCTCAGGTGGAAGCGACGGCAACATTTTTATGAGCTCCTCCGACTCACATTCCTGAGCGTGAAGAGAGGAGGAGAGGGAAGAAAAAAAACTTCCGCGGCCCTCGAGACACGGAGGACCGATGGAGTTGAAAATAGTTCCTACCTCATTTATTTTAAAAACATCTCCACCGTAAAAATCATCCACTCTCTTAAAATATTAAATATGTCATTGCCTTCCACCCGCTTTAAATATTCACAGCAAGATTCCCGCGTTTAAAATAATGTAAAGAAGTTATTTTCTTTAATTGATTTTCATTACAGTGCGTCGGTAATTAATGTCGTTTCCGGCAATGAATAATATTATTTTAGTTCCCATAAAAAAAAAAATCTAAATAATTTTCTTTTTTTTGGCTACGTTTATATTTTTTAATCCAAAAATAATAACGATAAATACTATATAGAGTTAATGTTAATATTTAGGATAAATAAATATATCATCGCGGTATAATCGAAATTAGAAATATTTGTTTTGCAATTTACAAAGGAAGTGTTTTGATTTTTCTCAGCCATCTATATATATTTTTTTATTTTGCCAAATATTGTTTTTATTTAATATAGTAAATATAACCGCTCTTAGATTAATTCGTTTTATTATATAGCGAGTTGCACTCTTTTTTTTCCTGATCGATTGAATTGTAATTCGGACTAAGGACGCTGAAAACACGGGGTCCCCTGTGTCACTCATAGTTGATCAGAGAGTCTAGATTTGAAACCGAAACACCCCAGGGTGCCCCCGCAAACACGCAAGTCATTATGGGATGGATTCCAATAAGTCTGTCAAGGAAGCGGCTTTTCCTTCCGAGACCCTCTCTTGTCATGGCTCCTAAACACGGCGAGATGTCTTGTAAAGTGGTTGCGGGGAAAGATAAATAACTGCGAATCCCCACAGCTGATTATATTGAAATAACGATGCGCATTTGTAAGAAGGGGTGCACAAGTTGCGGGGGGTGGGTGGGGGGGTGTGAGTGTGAAGGGAGGGAGGGGGGGCGGCAGGTGCTCAGCTCAGGGGCCCCCATTCACCTGCCGCGAAGGCGAGGGACCTACCCCTTTATCCACTTGTTTTTTTTTTTAAGAGGATGACAAATTATGATAAAAAAAAACATTAAAATCTTACAATTCAATCCAACTTGGCAAAAAACAAAAAAAAACATTTTTTTTCTGGTGGTGTTTTTATTAATACTCCCAGTTGCGCAATCGCGGAGGAGTGCGTAACAGCGTGTGCGTGGTACCGGGAGGCTGTAGGTCCCACTATGATTAACTGCAAAACCCCTAACAACCATGCTCTATCTTAACTGTCTCGCACGTGCACATACGTGCGCGCGTGCACGAGCCAGATCGTCCCTCTCTTTCCCTGACGTTTTAGAAAAAAAACCACTGGACTCTTCTTTTTTTTGTTGTAACTTAGTTATGGAAGAGTCGGAAAACACACACACACACACACAAAATAAACACCTTCGATCCGTTTGTGAGAAAAATGGAATGTTTTGTTGGGAATATGTTTCTGCAGATGCGGGATCCGCATCCACCGACTCCTGTGCTGCGCTGTGGCCGCGCGAAAGGCGCTCTGCCCCGGCCACATGAAGTCAATTAGCCGGTCCCAGAGGGGAGCCCCCTTTCCCCTGCTCTTTAGGGTTACCAAAACACAGCGAGTGCTTGCTTTAAAAAACTCCACACCACTCAAAGACCAATTACTGAAGACTTAATCATGTATGTAACGAGTCTGGACAAGGGTTAATCCATCCAAGTCGAGAAAATAAATGGATTCTCATATTTTTTACCTCAAAAATGTAGTTTTTAATTTAATACACAATTCTGAGAAGTGTATATGATTTGATGTAAATAAAAACACTCTAAAGACACTAATTCAAACAATTACTCCAGCATCCACATCACGGCTGACACGATTAGTCTCATCAAAAAGGCTTGAATAAAGCAAATTATTGAAGCTATGTGTGTATTCAGAATTATTTTTTTTAACTCACACACACACAGTCTTGAAAACTTTGTTCTTCATAATTAAATATCTAATGTTTTCTCATCCACAATCCCTGCCACTCTTAACCATTTTTTTCCACATGAAAATACATGTTTGGAAATATATTTGCAAAAGGGTATCACAGACACACACATTTCTAGAATAAGTTCTTAGAATAAAGTGTGTGCATCCCTGACTGACACACCAGAAAAAGCCAATAATATTTTTGACAACGACTGAAATTATTTTTCCACGATCTCTCCATTCTTCCTTACTGACAACATGTATTAAATACAATAAAAATCCACAGCAGAAAAACCATTAAAAACAAAGTGAAAGCGAGTGTGAAATTCATGAGGTCAATATCAAACCAACTGCATCTCTTCCACATAATGTAAAGTAGAGACGTAACTAAAACAACAACTTCAGCAACGATACACTCTTGACCTCAGGTGTTTTAAAAACAAAAAAAAACAAAAAAACAAAAAGGATGGGTCTGTGAAGAAGAATGCGAAGATGCTGGTTGAAACGTACCTGCTGGGACATTCTGTACAGGAGGTTGCTGTCAGTGCTCTGCGGCTGCCATGTCCCCATGAAGCCCGGCTGCTCAGCACTAGGCGGTCTGGTGCTGAACTGCATGGAGCTTTCGCCTGCTCCCTCAGCGCTACTGCTAACGATGCTCAGGCCACCCAGACCAGTCTTGCCGCCGCCGCTGCTACCGTGGCTACTGGTGGAGGGGTCGCTCGCCGAAACACCAGCGGTGCCGTGGGGTCGCTCTGCCTGGGATTGGGGTGACCTGGGCGACTCAGTGCAAGGCTCTGGTGGGACCGTGTCACACTCGCTGCCTCTCACATCCGACTCTGCTTCCTTGGACTTTGGACCGAGAGAGAGAATGGGAGGGAGGGGAGGGATGGAGGAGGAGGAGGAGAGAGAAAGAAAAAAGAAAAATAACGTGAAGGTGGGTTCTTTTTAGGGGTCTTGTTGCTTTATTTGTATTATCGGAGCATCCAGCTTCTGGGGGAGTTTGGCGAGCGTAAGTTCTGGCGGCAGGAGAGTTTGTGTGCAGTTTGAAAAGGAAAAGAAAGAGGATTTCCTCTGGGGGCCCGGTGTCGGACAGGGCGAGATGAGCGGAGTACTTGAGGTGAAGGGGTGATGAGGGAAGAAGGATGGCGGGGGCTGATGTAAAGGTGGGCATATAGGTAAAGATAAGGGGGCCTCGGATCGAGCTAAAAATCTACGCACACTATTCACAACACACTTGAAACACACAACCAGCAGACATGGACACAATTCTTGACTAATCATTTGTAAGGTATAGGTTGAAGAAAAATAACAAAAAAAGCATGAAATGAAAACATTGTTAAAAAGTGAAAAATGTTTCAGGGAGAAAAAAGTTCCAAAAAAAGTTAAAAAAAAAAAAGAAGAGAAAATGAAATGTATTATTGTCTCTTACCATCAATTCTGTGTCTGTCCCAGCAAAGTGAGGATGAGGTGTGGGAGCGAGCCACCAGCTATCCAGCTCTCCCTGCCTCCCGCTTCTCTCTCTCTCTCTCCTCTCCCCCTCTCCTCTCTCGCTCTCTCTCTCCGTCTCTCTGATTGTGTCCCTCTCTCCTCCACGTCCACGCCGCCGCCTGTCCTCGCTCTTCTCCTCTGCCTCCCTCACTGACTCCTCTGTACTCCACTGCAGCCGCCGCCGAGGAACTGGAGTGTGTGTGTGTGTGCGAGGGAGCCGGAGCATGTGAGCGCCAGAGAGACACTCTGGAGTGTCTTATGAGTGTGTGTGTGTGTGTGTGTTAGAGAGAGAGGGAGGACGGCATGTGTGTGTGTGTGTCTCAGGCCAGACCCGACTGAGTCAACTGTTCTGCTCCACTCCGAGATGTTCAATGACATCGCCGGCGCATGTTTCACACACACACACACACACACACTCACTCCCCCTTTTGCTTGGGGCAGGGTAGGTGGGGGTGAGCAAAAGGGGGAGTATTGTCGTCCCCCCACCACCACCACCACCACCACTGCCTTATTACCATTTGTGCTGCGAGCGACGAGCAACTTAGCTTCCCGGTGGGACATCCCAACACTGGAGCACACAAACAGCTGAGGAGTAGAAAATTTTCACCTCGACGGATGCTTCCCGGTGTTTTTTATTGTGTTCCTCCGATGACGGGCGTCACGTCTGAGAACGTATCGTCAAGATGGCAGAAAGAAAAAAGTCTGAAGAAGCTATTGTTGAAAAGCCACCTGTTTAGTAATGACAACCCCTCGGAATGTAGAACGAGGGGTCGGTCCATGTCGCGGCTATTCGTCGTTTTTTTTAAATTTCCTATGCAAATGTTGCGTGAAGCACATCTGCAACCGCCGTCTTCATCGCAAACAAACACCTGGCAGATACTGAAGATGAACAACTGAACTCAAAATTAAGGTCAGAAATAAAGAAGCTCTTTGACCGATTTCAATGATAGCAATAGGTAAGAAAATATTGATACTCTTCAATGTTTTTTTCCATAGATACTGTATCGATCTTATTCTAGATTTGTTTTATTTGTATTTAGTTATTATGTCTTTCAAAACATATTCTTGTTATGGTTCCTATTTCAATACATTGAGTTTTTTGAAAATTAAATACGTTTTTCTATTCGCAATTAACATAAATAAATATTCAGTTTGTTAATTGTTGTGTCGCGATTAAACTTCCACCCACTAGATGGCAGCAGTCGTAACGTCCTCCACGGCCAAAGGACCGATGAAATCCCAAAAGATTCCAGCGATGCCTGAGGACGAGAGGATACGGTCGACTCCAGCAGCTTTTAAAGCTGGTTGTTTGGGCGTATTTTGGTTTCAAAACAAATCAAAGCAGATACGACTTTGTCAAGAGTCATTTGGTCTGTATATTCTGTAACACCAGAGTCAAGTACTCGACAATACTACACATATATCCTTGTTACTACAGTATCACTATATATCACAATATATCCTATTGTTGTTCCTGTATCATGATAGGTATTGTATCACCAGATTCTTGAAAAGAAACACCTCAAGGATGCAAGATGACTCTAATGTCAGCGAAAGACTTGTAAAGCAACACAACAGACGACAAGTTAAAACATTCTATCCAAGTTTGTTCGTATACAATAAAGTGCCTGGTTTCATATGGAGAATATAGAGGAGAAGCTTTTAAGTTATTACGGCCCATATCTGTGGAAGACACACTTTTGTGTTGTTGCTTTTAAATACACGGTGCAATGCTTTTGACTTATTAACGTCTTTTTTTTTTACGATTCTTTAAATTCATTTATAATAAAATGTAATTTCTCATGTATTTAAACACAGTATTCGACTGACAACCCTCACCCCTTTTTTTTCCTACAAGAGACCGCCCAGAGATCAACAACAATTGTCACTACCCCGGTGGAGTGTGTGTTTCTAAGAGTGCATGACATATGGCTGCATCAGTGTGAGGTTCTAATGTGACAAGTTATTATTAACATATTCATAACTGACTCTTGAATCACTTTGAACTGACCATATTAAAACAGTCATTCATATAGAATTGAATGTATTTATTCGATCTTTTCGAATGTATTAAATAAATACTTCCAGTTCAAAAATGTAATGTAATAATACATCTTACTACATTAATACATAAAATACCATGACTAAATCTCAATATCTTAAGAGGCTAAGTAGTTATTAGAAAAGGTTTCCCAGTGTTGACAAAAGAAATGTACTTCAAACTGAAGATGAAGTCATCGGCTACTAAAGCAAATACTGCTACTAAGCACGAGCTCGAGAAATACTCATCCCTAAAAACATTAAAAAAAAAAAAAATCAATGGTTTCAAACCCCCAAATTCTGTTCCCTTTGTTTGATTTTCAGCAACTCTAATGAAAAACTAATGGAACGCAGGCTTTCTGCCACCACCAAACACACACTCTCGCAGACACACACACACACACACACAGGAACCCCCACCCCCCGTGGAGGCTCTCACATTTTAATTAAGAAAAAAATGAGGAAGAGGTTCCATTCTCGCCAAATTGGTCCCCACAGCAGCAGAGGAAAGGGAATAAAATGAGGGATGGAGGAGTAAAGGGAGGCAGACACTGAGAAAAAGAGACACGGAGGAATAAAAAAGAAAAAGAAGGAGATCTGTGCGAGGCTTTGACACAGCGCAGGACACATCTGAAACAATGAAGACGTTCCCTCCTCCTCTTCCCCTCAATTATCTGTATATCTTCAATCTCCTGCTCCGGCACCCTGTCATTTCATCCCACCATCATTAGAGAAATGACAGCTCAGGTGCCCGAGTCCACGGCGAGAAGGAAATGTCACTGTGATCGTTCAGGCGGGGCGAACAAAAGAGAGAAGGGACAGCGAGAGGGAAGTTGTTCTGTCGCGTCATCGATACGTTTCCTTTCAATCGCTGTAGGTATGAAAGGTAAGAATCATCTGTGCCCATGTTGGTGACCTTCACTAGATCGATCGATCGTTTAATTTCACCAAAGATATTTATTGAATGAAGTCGCTAGCCGAGTAAATCGAACAGGTACGAATGTTCGTCCTTTTAGCATGACGCCATTAGAACCGATTTTTGCTGCAAACTTTTGCGATTAAACAACACACTTCAGAGGTTCTGCAAGGAGACAATCTCCATAATATATGTCAGAGAAAACGCAGCATAAGTGTCTTTCGCAACATAAAAAAAACATAAAGTTTTGTTTTGGAGTACACGCCAAGGTCAAGTTGATGTCATTCTTTTGTCTAGTAAATGTGTTTTTCTAGAATTATCTGCCAACCATGAAGAAACAACAAGGCACATACTTCAAACTTTGCACCTGTTGGACCTATTAACCCGGAGTCTGTAGCATGTTAGCCTTTTTAGCTTCTGCGAAAAACGAATTTAAACTATAGACTTGGTTTATTTTTTCTCGAACAATTCTTGTTGTCAAGGTGTCATTACAAGAGGAACGTTACTGACGAGCAGTATGGAGGGATTTTTGGTTTCTATTTGGACGAAGAAAATGGAGCCGCATTCACTGCTGTCATATGAACGTATATTTTTGACAATTACTCCAAAAAAAAGAGACTACTTTTAGATTACTTTGGAAATAATACTTACTCTTAGTCGACATGAGGGTAAGTAGAAAATAAGTAAACTTTTGGATGAACTATCACTTTTAAAGTGCAACTAATGGACTCGACTCATTGACATGTATTAAATGTTGAAGTCTTCCTCTCCAAGATACAATAAGTCCCTCATCATGACCATGTTTCGAAGTTATTTCTTTATAAAGTTCTCTTCCGTCTGAAATCTTGGCGAACGAAAGGTTACGAGAGCGGAGTCCATTCTGAGCTGTAATCATGCCCTGCTTTGTTTATACAACGAGTCTCTTGAAGCTGGAGACTTCCGGGATTGATGACCCACGGTGACAAACCTCGATGCTTACTTTATAAAGTTCTCCCCCGTCTGAAATCTCGGCGAACGAGAGGTTACGATAGCGGAGTCCATTTTGATGTGATAATGTCTCACCCCTGCTCAGCTGTAATCACGCCCTGCTTTGTTTATACAACAAGTCTCTTGGAGGTGGAGACTTCCGGGATTGATGACCCACGGTGTCAAACCTCGATGCTTACTTTATAAAGTTCTCCCCCGTCTGAAATCTCGGCGAACGAGAGGTTACGAGAGTGGAGTCCATTAACATGTGACAATGTTTCACCCTTCATTAGCTGTAATGATGCCCCGCTTTGTTCATACAACGAGTCCCTTGTAGGTGGAGACTTCCGGGATTGATGACGCACGTTGACAAACCTCGATGCTTGATCCAGAATTAGACAATTTCGAAGAGAAGGACGGGATTTTAGGGATGGGGAGTCGGAGACTAAAACAGGGTCTGATGCCGGACATCCTCGGGCACCTTTATTAAAACTATTATTGTGCAGGACTTGAGATCCCCCAGAGGGCCAAGGGTCCATGTCGAAGCCCATATAATTAACTAGAGGCTCAGCTACGGATCAATTACCAGACAAGCAAGTGATAGCCGGATCAATGGAAGATCATCAGCCTCGTTATCAGTGTTGCAACTCATTAGAGAAAAAGTGAGGTAGAGAAAGTGGGGGGGGGGAAAGAAAAAAGGGGGTGTTGTGCGGGGGGTCATTGTGAACAGAGGGTGCGAAGGTGAGGCAGCTTAAGATGGTTTTTAGCCCAGAGGCTGACAAGTATGTGGAAGTGCTGGTGTGTGATGTGCTGCTATCCTCCTGAGCCGCCACTGGTGACAGAAGCCCGTGTAAGACAGCGTGCAGCTGCTTCTGTAGCAACAGCCACTGAGGCTTGTACAGATCAATACGAGTGTGCGCACCGGGTCAAAGCTCTGCCACACCATCCCGGCTCCCCAGCGACACGGCACAATCCTTCTCTGAGTCTCCAAGAAATAGTCGGAAGATTTACGGAACAAAGCCAGACATAGAATCCTGGAAGAGGCTTAAAGTCGCTGCCACATCCTGCTGCAGTTCACATGGTTAGAAATACCATCGAAAATAAAAGGGGACTCTAAATCAGGGGTGACAAACTCAATCTCACAAAGGGGCCAAAATATTGTATTTAAAGGGCAACTTATGTATAGATTTAAGTGTGTCTTAAATAGATCTTGGACTCTATTGTATCATCAGTATGTTTATGTTTGTACAAAACTCCTTTAACTGAAATATTTACATTAGAAAATGATCTTAAGCCCCGCCCACTCTGCTGTGATTTGGTCAAACATCAAGGTTTGTCACACAGCGTCACAAATCCAGGAAGTCGCCACTTCCGAAGGGACTCGTTGTATAAAGAAAGCAGAAGGGCGTTCTTCACTGCTGCAAAAGGAGCGAAACCATTATTACGACATAACGGAGTACACTCTCGTAACCTCTAGTTCGCTGAGATTTCAGATGGGGGTGAACCTTATAAATGAATACGTTTAAAACATGGTCGTGATGAGGGACTTACTCCATCTTGGAGAGGAAGACTTGATCGCACAAAATGATTGGTCGCTACAATAGTGTATTTCAATTCTATGTCTGTTGCTTTGTAAAAAATGATCAACGGCAGGGATTAGTAGACTGGGCGGTAAAGCATAACGGTAGCTGTTAAGATAAGTGTTTCAGATAATTAAATTTAAGTGAAAAAATTAGCTGGTTTTTCATGGTTTTCGCTCAATGCTTGAGTTTTTTTTAGGATTTAACCCAATAAATTAGGGACCACTGTACCTTATAGATAAAACACTCACATGACACATGTCACATGACCCACAGGTTTAGTGGAGAAAGTCGTTTTTAAAAAATCTAGAGCGTTTAATTTTGTTTCATACTGTTCAAAATAAAACCAATAATTACAGAAAAAAATGAAAGTAAAATTTTGTCAAATCTTACTTATCGCTGGTTTAATAACTGATTAAATTCACATGCATTAACCAAATTAAAAGAAGTATATTGTCTCGTGTGTTACAGTATATGGTCAGATGGTAAAAAAAAAAAGTTGATTAATGTTGGAAAAACTTAATTTTAAAAAGCTTAATGTTAACATCTAGTAGCAACAAGGTCTATAAAATGCAATATTTGAAAGCTAATAAATTCCAGTAGAAGACTAGCAAAATAGAACACAGCCCTCCACCAGTTATATTTGAAACATGTGGGTGAGTCAGTAGAGTCACACTAGTTGCACCTTAAAAGTGATAGTTCGTCCATAAGTATTCTGTCTCGTATTTTCGTCTGTAACGTCCCTCTTGTAATGAAGCCATGGCGGGAAGAATTGTTCGAGAAAAAATAAAACAAGTCTATATTTTCCATTTGTTTGTAGCAGAAGCTAAAAGGCTAACATGCTACAGACTCTTGGTAAATATCACGAGAGCTCCTGGTGTTTACTGTCTAGACTGTTTTTTTAAGTGTCTTTTTTTAGGTTGATGAAAATGACATTTTTGCCTAAAACTACGAAATACCGATCCTAACCCTTGAGGTGAGGACATGAGGGTGAGAAGAAAATAAGTTGAACAAACTTGAACAGTAAGTCTTATTGTGATATTTTAATTTCATACTCATATCTACCTCATTGATTTTCCTTAATTCATTAATTTTCGTTTGATCTTGTTTGAAAGTCAAGTCAAAGGAAGCCTTTGGCAGAGCTATGCACTTCCTCAGTGTTATTCTACCACTTTATTTCCCACAATACTTTGAATTTGAAATGACGGAAAGATGGCTTTGGCATCATGGTACCGATCGTCTCCCTTTCAAGGGCCTTTTTTTTTTTCATTTCGTACACATGCCTGTCAGATGTCAGAGGTTTGGCTCTCTGAAGCAACAAATTGTTAGCAGAAGAAGAGCAAGATAATATATATTGTCACGTTAGAGATACTTCTTTTAGTGACAGCGGTTTTTCGCAGCAGGTCCTCCACTTCATTAGGATCACCTGCCCCTCCTTGTACTCCTTGTACCTGGTATTTCCATCGCCAACATTATTCTCTTTTTTCCACGTGGCCAAACCATCTGGCCTTTGTCTTTTCGAAACCTTCTCCACATGAGCCGTCCCTCTGATGTTCACGACTCTAAAGTCGATGCAGGCGCACATGTCTTGGTGTTGGCACTTCCGTTGACCTGATTCAAGGCCACACAAGGATGATCACTGTGTCTCCATGTGACACGAAGTGGTGTGTCGATCAGATGGCACAGGGATAGCGCTGTCACTGTGTTTTTTTCCCCCCGCAGAGGGCCACAGGACATCATATGACACGCACACCAACAGCCATTTGCTTGTGATAGCGAAGAAGGAGACGGCGATAAGGGGGCAGGACGAGGGCACCGGGAGGTTTCTGAGAGTTACGAGACGGAGGCCACATGATTGTCTCCGTCCCCCTGATCCCTGGAGTACACTCTCTGCTAATAAGTGCACCTTTTGTGAAAACTGTGGCGTTCACGGGATCTTTGTTGACTTATTTATGAGATATGAGTTGGAGATACGAGAGTGACTAAAGGTTAATGGCTGACAGCAACGTATGCCTTTTCTTGACCCGGTAACACATGCTCTATATTACCGCGCAGCATGTGATCGCTTCGCGTTGGAGGTTAGATTCTTAACAGATACACAAATGTGTATTTCTGTATCGTGTCTTTTATTGGCGATTGACTTTTTCTTGTGTTCACAGAACCATTGGTTCACAAGTGGCGTTGGTTCTCTCCCAAGTGAAATATAGGCTGAGCTCTGTGGAGAGAACCCTGGCTACCATTCGCTCCTGCAGGCCGGACTCCCAGTGACCCATGTCCAGGCAAGGGCGGCATAGCTTTGGTTATTTATTAAAAACAATATATAAATCACGTCGCTTGGATTTACTCCGGGCACTCTTGGTTTCCTTCCACAGTCCAAATACATACGACGGTTAATTAAGTAAGTAAGTAAGTCATTTTTATTTATATAGAGCTTTTCCAGACCAGGGTCACAATCGCTTAAACAATCAAAACAATATTCAATAAAGTATATACTTCAAAGGTCAAGATAAAACTGATAACACAACAGGAGTTCCAGAAAATCAAGGAAAAGCCTGAAAATAGAAACGTCTTAAGATGTTTCTTAAAGGAGTCAGTAGACTCCATGAAGCGCAAAGAGAGAGGAAGATTGTTATAAAGCTTAGGAGCAACATCCTGAAAAGATTTCTCTCCTCTGGTAGTTTGGTAACTTGGGGGAATTATCTGTAGGTATGAGTGTGTGTGTGAATGGTTGTATGTCTTTGTGTGTCCTGTCCAGGGTGTCCCCGGTCTGAAGAAACTGGGATAGGCTCAATCCCTCCCCGAAAACCCCCCAAAAAAAGGAATAAGAGGTTTTTTTCTAGTCATTTTTACCTAGAACATGTTTGTCATTGGTGACCCCTAATTGATGGTTACAGACGCTCCCTGGTATTGTTCAAAGTCCTTCACCGCGGTAAGGGTTTGCGATTAGTCGAAGAGTTTATGCTCATCGTGATAACTTTCAGTGGTTCTGGTCGTCATTATTGAGAACTTTCTTGTCCTTTGCTTCTTTCTTGTGTCCAACAGATGTTGAGTTTTAATAGAACCCTGGCTAACTAACTCGGTCTGCTAATGTCCTGCAGGCTTGGTTCTAGGTTCGAGTCCCGGTGACCCGTCATTTATCTGTTCCTGTTCCCAGTATCTGTGACCGACAACTCCGAGAGCTCCCGGGATCACAGGGACACTCGAAAGTACCCCACAGTTACGACTCATAGAGGAGTCCATGATGACGATGGTGATTCATGTCTGTGGTTCTGGTCATCGTCTGTTCACTCAGATCTCCCCAAAGTTCTGACCCGTGTCCAACAGATGTGAACAGGTCGACTGCTTGAACCCGGACCATGTTCTGAGTTCGAGGTGGAGGAAGAAAATAATAGTGTAGAGAGAGAGAGAGAGAGAGAAGAAGAAGAAGTGGTAGAGTTCAATCACTTCCTTAATGACCGAGCTGCTTCCGTGGCATCTTCCCCCCTTTTTTTCTAACTCGCCAGTCATCTGAACTCACACATGGATAATTCTCTCCTAATCATCTCTCTTTCTTTCTTTTACACCACCCTCATTTACTTCCAGCGCTTCTTCTTCTCCTCCTCTTCTCATCCGACAGGCCTCCACCTCACGCCTCCATTCCCTCGCTTCTGTCCTCTTTCACTGACCCGTGTTCCCCCCAGTCACAGGGCATTGTGTCTCTACCTGCCAAGGCTCCCTGACAGCCCCACGTCCCCCTCACCCCTCGAGAGGAGACCGCTTGCCCATCCGGAACGCTGCCGTGGCAACCATGCCAGCAACAGTACCCCCCCCCCCCGCCCGCCCCCCTACACCTCCATCACCAGCCGGGTCTGCTCCATACGCTGCTGCTGTAGGAGTTTGTAAGAGTGAATTCACGTACTTTCTTTTCTCTGTGAACTTCAACTTTCTCATTATTGTGTTTTCAGCCTTCCTGCTTCACATTTTAAGAGTTTTCGCCTCCCTGACCTTAATAATACATCTTCACCTCCTTTTTAATTCTCCTGCTCCCGCTGACATTCAGCCCAGCTGCCCAGATTAAAGTTAAAGTTGAGCTTTGTTTCAGTTCGGCCTGAAGGTTTTTAAATCTTAATGTGAGATAGGAATGTTCATTTTTAATAAATAGTAAAAAAAAAAAATCTCATATTCAGCATTACGTAACATATATATTTATTTATTTATTTGTAAAGATTTCAAACAAGATCAAGAAAAAGTCTTATTTTAATTGAAGATATCGTGATATTCTTTTGAAAGAGACGATCATGAGCACAATGTGCAATGATTTAAGAAAAATACACGAGTGGTTAAGAATCTCATTTGTTATAGTTAAAACAATATGTCTTAGTTTAAATCGCTTTATTATTTTAACCCAGCATAATAACACATTTAAAAAAAAAAACAATTCAAATACCACGAAAAAACATCTCATTGTTCTATTATTGTTTCCTTATTGACTCAAGAATATTCCAGATAAAAAGAACAAACTCATTTCTTTAGTTATTTTTCAATGACTAACAAATGTCATTTGTCCCACGCTGTTGAATACACCATCGCTGTTCTTGAACGCATCAAAGACGGTGTTTTACTGTTTACTTGACCTCAATTATTTCAACATTTTAGTTGGTAAACCCTGTTTGGTCGCGTTTATATTCAACTGCACGATGTTTTATGTTGCGTCTCGTCTTGTTTAGCTTGTTGATGAAAATAATTTTCTCATAACTTTCCCATTTTAGTGATCCTAAAATGTATGTAATCCTTCAAAACCTTCCTGGGTCCGGGTGAACACATCCAGTTATTAAGCGAACAGACAGACATCAATGATCAGATCTTTGCAGAGATAATTTGTTATTTTTAAATCAATAAAACAACCAGCAAACCCTCACCTGGCAACATGGTTGATTTTATTACCATTTCAGACTGATTTCAATGGAACTGAACGAGACCACCGGCTATTATTTTTGTGTCCTGTCTGATGCCTATAATCCTGATCGTGTGTTTGGTCTGAGACGGTCGGTGAACAGATGTTCAGGCTCTGTTGAACTAATGGGAATCACACGTTAAAGTGGTTAGCCAGTGTGAGTAACAGGGAAGTCCGAGGCTGGTTTCGATTAAGAATTATAAAAATGTATGACTTCACAAAAAGTTTGAGACATGACCCAAGCGACCTGTTCGCCATCTGAATCTTGGAAAACCTCGCTGGAATCGGGAAAAGGAGGCGGGAAGAGATAGCATGTGCGTTACATTAGCTCTGGGGTTTTTATTTATGGCACACACGACAAGGAACATAACCACCGACATTACGACAAACACTTGTGACTGTTGCTGCCAAAAACCAGAAAGAATGTGACACAAATCATCTGGTTGTTTTTAAATCGACGAGCACGCTTGGATCAACATTTGATTTGAAGAGGGGAAAAAAAAAGGCAGTCTGTCTGTCTTTTTATCTCACACAGAGAAAAGACAGAAAATTTAATTTCAAACACGATATTATATTTTTTATTTTTAAACCTCTGCGTCACGCTAGTTCAGGCCCGAATGAACTGTGTATTAAAAAGTAATTGTGGTTTCTGTTGCTGTGAACTTGAGATTGTAAGTTTAATGGCTGCCGCCGACCTTCCTTCCTGCATTAATACTCACCACAGCGCTCGCAACTATTGTAAGAAAACCATGAAGAAATGATGATCATTCCTACATAAGGTCGCAATTAGGGGAACATCAAGTCGTGTTAAAGTACATCGAAGGTCACTGACATTTGTTGAAAGCTCTGGTATATTAGCGCACGTTGTTACATGAGCCTGAGTTATATGATTATTACAAGCGTGGCCACAGGTCACATGCGTTGAGTTACAACATCCATCCGTGCAGAACGAGTATAGGCCTGGAATTGGTGATGAATGAATAAATGAAAAAAATCGGACACACAGCTGTGTGCGTGTGAGTGTGTTTATAAGTGAGTGTGTGTTTGTCTTGCTGGGTTTGTAGGTCTTGGAGAGAAAAAATGTTTTAATGACAAAATGTTTGTGATGTTCGAGAGGATGATTTTCATCTCTGGTTTTCTGCCGAGTCGTAATCCCAGATAATTTCTTTCTCTGGCTCTACGGAGAGAAGCAGTTGCTCTGCTTTGAGTCTCTGATAGAGGCCGGACCTCATCATAGATCTTTTTTTTAAATTATTGACTGCATGGAATTGATATCTGGCTCATAATTAATATTTAAAACTTTAATATATTACATTTTAATAACTATTATATTTTTTAATAATACCTTATTATATATATATATATATATATATATATATATATATATATATATATATATATATATATATATATATATATATATATAAAACATTCTTAATTGATTTACACTACATCATGTGTCAGCATATTACTCATTATTACTGAAAACGTTTTTACTATAATTAGTTTTATATGAATTTTTGCATTCTGTATTTTATCAACCTTGTTTTCACCTCAAAATAAAGAAAATACTTTTAAGCCTTGTATTAGCTGTGGGTCGAGGTGACCGGGGTTGCGGTATAACTTGGGTCGACCAAGAGACAACTAATTTTGAGCTGCTCTAGTAGAAGAACTCACATTTCCCTGATACTTAAAACTCTTCACTGGCTGCCAGTTTCTTTCAGGATTCATTTATGATTCTGGTTCTTACTTTCAGATCTATTCATGGTCAGACTCCTCCTTACATCAGTGATCTGATCCAGACTTACACCCCAGCTCGGGCTCTGAGGTCTGTGGATCAGAATCTACTGATGGTTCCTGAACATGCTTCAAGACCAGAGGAGAGAAATCCTTCCAGACTGTTGCTCCTAAGCTTCGGAACGATCTTCCTCTGTGTTTGATGATCTACTGACTCCTTCAAGAAACATGTTAAGACGTTTTTATTTGTTCAGGCTTTTCCCTAATTTTCTGGGACTCCTGTGTTTGTCTTATGTGTCTTGACCTTTTAAAGTATATATTTTAATTGTGCAATATTTTTGATTATGAAAGTGCTTCATGACCCTGTTCTAGAAAGGAACTTTACAAATAACCATTACTTACTTACTTACTTATAAGAAATGTCACAAACACAATTGTTTTCGGGTGTCTGGGTCACCTTGACCCTCAGATAACACAAGGGTTAATAAATTGTACTGTTAACATAACTTAATTCTCACTTAAGATGCTCTAAACTTTCATTTTTGCGCTTTCTAAATGGCAAAAGGAAAAGGAAATGCCTAAAGCTAATCAAATAGATAGAAAAACTAAGTTGGAGCTACCTTCAAGACAGGTTCGCTAATTCGCGATACCGTTACTACACGTTAAACAAGAAATATTTCCTTCTGTATTTGACTCAACCAGCTACATATCAGTATTTTAATGCATATATACGAGGACGGGCGACTGGTGCGGCCACAGTTTGTTTTGTGTGCGTCTTCAAATATACGTCCGAATGTATTTGTGTCCTTCCATCAGTTCGCGTTACTCGGACTGGACAGACCATGAGCGGAGCTTCTGTCACCTGTCTCTGCTCGTCCTATCACTCCCGCTCCATGTTCCCAGAGGCAAGACATAAAGGGCTGTGAATGGATGGTTGGATAGTGATGGGGACGAAACCAACGACTAAATTATTAAGTGACACTTCCCTTGGCTTCACTTTGGAACACACACACACACACACACACACACACACACACACACACAAACATGCGCACACTCCAGCCAAGAGGGTAAACGCATTAAAACAGTTAGCCCCCTGAATGCACCCGACAACTCAACTACATGCTAACTCGCGTCAAAATCATCAAACCAGGCCTGGGGCTCTTAAAATTTTTACGTCGCCGCTTCAGGAGACGTTGTAGATCCTGTGAGGCTTTCTGAGAGTGAGTGGCCTTGTCATCGCAGCCATCGGGGCCGATAAATAAGTAAATATGGGAGTGGAGCAGCTGAGCAGCATCTCCACAGAGCCGACACTCGGGGTTGTGACCGAGTGTGAACGCCGATGATTGGCGAGAGTCATGGCGTCTCCGTCCCGCTCCTTAGGTGGTCTTCTTTTCGAGCGACGGTGGCTTCGTCTCGAGTGTGCCACGGTAACATTCTCATCATTTAGGTTGTGCGAGGACTGGCTTCCAGTGGCACACTGAGGGTTTAATTTGGCACATACGGAGACAGGATGACAGGCCATTTGGCCGGCACAGAACAAGACACTATGTTTAGCACCGGTAAATCAGCCTCTGGGTTGAGGGATCACACAAGAGCCTGGATGGACGTCACAAATGTTCAGGCAAAGGTTAACAAATGAAGATAGAATCCACCACTATAATAAAAAAAAAAATCTTGAAAATTGGTTGTTAAAGATCTGTCAGTGAATAATGAGTTTCATATATATATTTTACTAATCGTTTTAAATACAATGATGTGACACAGTTGTTCTAACCATCATTACATACCGTATTTTCTGCACTATTAGGCGCACCTTCAATGAATGGCCTATTTTAGAACTTTTTTCATATATAGGGCGCACCGGATTATAGGACGCATAGAATAAACGATACAGTCAAACGTTTGACTGCGGTTGCGTTATTCATCCACTAGATAAAGCTGTGCTAAAGGGTCAGATAAAGTCAAACTTTAATAAGCGTTCTGACAACTCCGTTCACTCCCATTGTAACGATGTTCAAATGTTTAAAAGGCGTCAAGCGGCAGCGCGTGAGACCGGTCTTGTGAGCAGACAAATGTTGAGCGAGCAGCAGTGAAGTTGAGCGCATGTATGACAGCTAGAACGCGCGTGTATGACATGTTGAACGCACATGTATGACTGGTTGAGCGCACAGCAGAGTGATTTTGAGTGTACAATAACCGGTGGCAGTAATATTACTCCATAGACGTCCGCCATCATGTGACGTGCGTCGTTAATCCCACAACATTATGATGCAATGAGGTAATCCCACCCACGGCGCAGAGTCATAAAAGTGTTTGTGAACAAGTCACCCACCAGGTATTGTTCATACATAAGTCTCCCCGGATTAAAAGGTGCACTATCGTTTTTTGAGTAAATTAAAGGCTTTTAAGTGCGCCTTTTAGTGCGGAAATTACGGATATGGGTCTTGTTATCGGTCTGCTTGTGTCAGAAAGTTTTCATTTTTAGCAGATGGGGGTTGACTTTCATCTGGATTCAGGAACTTTTTATGGATTAGAACTGGTCAAAATCAAAACCTTGACTTTAGCTTTGTACTGAAATACTGAATTATTTCATGTGACTGTGATTATGTTTTCAGAGGAACCTGTGTCTTTTTGGAAAATAGGCAAATGTTTCCATTTGATGGACGCCAACCGTTCTCACCCATTTCTTCGCCCAAGTTGATTAATCAGAACTTCGGAATCAGTTCAAGGACTCTTTACAAAGACTACTAACCAATAACCAAGAATGTACATTTACACATTCACAGAAGGGATCAACTCTTCATCTCAGTTACCTCTATCCTAATGCCTTTTGACCCAAAATGTCACAAATGGAGAGGGAAGTCAGTGAGAAAGAGATTGATACCGGTAAGTTTTCACATTTGAGATACTCGCGATGTTTACCCAGAGTACTTTCGTAAAACTTCCGGTTAATATCGCTTGTAATTCTTTAAACGTCTGCCACAACCAAGCCTTAAATATTGTCTTATTTAATTTTTTCCGCAATAATTTTTCTTCAATACTAGACGGACATTACAGACAAACAGTATGGAGGTACTTGGATTTTTTTTAAAAAGGAAATAAGGTATTGGTTAAATATATTGGATCTCTATTTTACTCATGTATCTGTTTGTACAAAACTTTCTTTTAATAAAGATATTTACATTAGAAAATGTGTTTAAGCCCCGCCCACTGAAAACGCTTTGTTTTCTGATATACTATTGTTTACCATAACCACGCCCACTCTGCTGTGATTGGTCAAATATTGAGGCTTGTCATCAATCCCAAACCTCTCCACCTCCAAGGGACTCATTGTATGAAAAAAGCAGGGGGGTGATTACAGCTGGCTGGAGGAGGATTGAAGCCATTATTATTTCATAATGGTCTCCGCTCTCGTAACCTCTTGTTCGCCAAGATTTCAGACGGGGGAGAACTTTATAAAGTAATACGTTCAAAACATGGTCATGATGAGAGACTTACTGCATCTTGGAGAGGAAGACTTCATCATTTGAAACATGTGAGTGAGTCAGTAGAGTGGGGTTTTCACATTAGTTGCCTTTTAACTATCACTTTAACAAACAAAAGGGGCCCAGGATGAAAAGAGATCAGTCCAGGTGACCCAGGAAAACAATGGAGAGACGATGTCTTCCGCTTGGATCGGTGATCTCCAAGAAGAGCTGGAAGAGTAATTATGGAGAGAGGAAAGTATGGACCTCTTCTCTTCTCTCTGGACTATTGTAACAGTTTGTTTTCTTGTCTTAACAAGAAGGATCTGTCTCGTCTGCAGTTGATTCAGAACTCAGCGAGAATTCTGACCCGCTCTAGTAGAAGAACTCACATTTCTCCGATCCTTAAAACTCTTCACTGTCTTCCAGTTTCTTTCAGGATCAACTTTAAAATTCTGGTTCTTACTTTCAGAGCTATTCATGGTCAGACTCCTCCTTACATCAGTGATCTGATCCAGACTTACACCCCAGCTCGGGCTCTGAGGTCTGTGGATCAGAATCTACTTATGGTTCCTCGCACACGGCTCAAGACCAGAGGAGAGAAATCTTTTCAGGCTGTTGCTCCTAAGCTTTGGAACGATCTTCCTCTCTCTTTGCGCTTGCTGGATCTACTGACTCCTTTAAGAAACATCTTAAGACGTTTTTTTAGTTCAGGCTTTTCCTTGATTTTCTGGAACTCCTGTGTTGTTCTCAGTATTATCTTGATCATTAAAGTATGTACTTTTTTGAGTATTGTTTTGATTGTTTAAGTGCTTTGTGACCCTGGTCTCGAAAAGCGCTATATAAATAAATATTACTTACTTACTTACTTACTTACTTACTATGTCCGCTGCCCCCGCAACCCAGTCTCGAATAAGACGAAGACGATTGGAAATTGAAACAAGAAAATCATCAATACAAGAAGGTTTTTACTCTCCGAAACTTGGCAGAGACAGAAAGTAAAACAAGCCGATTTAATAATTCAGCCAGTGCAAATGTTTGTACTCGCAAGTGTAGATGTGTCGGTGTGTACATCTGTGTGTGTGTGTGTTCTGTGCGGCCCTCTAATTGCAGCTGAGATTCCTTTAATTAACACAAAGAGAGGTCTCGGGGGTGGGTGTGGGCACTGTGAGTGTGTCACAAGTTTCTATGCAGCCAACCTGTGGGACACAACAGCCTAATCAGAGCCTTTTAAGTCCTGCCATGTTTGCACCGGAGGATTCACTGAAGACACACTTTAGTCAGATGCCGGTGGTCTGGCTGACAAAAACAAGCACGGAAGAAAAAGAAATGCCCCAAATGCAGAAGATTTAAGAACTGGATTCACTTTTTTTTTTTATTTATATACCTAGATTGATGAGACTCGATATCATTTGCAATCTACCTCCTTTGTCCACCCACCTTTTTTGCTCTTTCTTTTCCCTACAGCGTTAAAAAAAAAAACTGTTTTATTTTCCTCGCCAACCTGGACAGGTGCCGCGGTCAGAGATAGATTGCATAAAGTCGCATAATCAATCTTGAGCCGCTAGAAGGCATCAATCTTCCCGGTGAATAATTACAGCAATGAACGTATGAGCTTCCGGGGCCAGGACTGCTGCCACTGCCGTCTCCTCCGCCCGGTGCAACTTTGAGAAGTTTTTTCGAGAAGACGAGCGCCTGACGGATGTGCCACGAGGTATTACTGATGCGCGCCAACGAAGGAGGCGTTTTTCGGCTCGGAAACACCTGATCAGTGCTGGAAATGAGAGCAATCACTGGGCTTTTTCAGCCCAGGATTTTGTCTGACAGGATTGATGCAGTCAAACTGGCCAAACTTCATTCGGCCTCCATTCGTCTCGTAGATCCTTTCGCGATGAAAGTAGCCGGCTACACCTCCCTGGACCGCTCGCTAACACACAACCGTGAAAGACGGTGAAGATGATTAAACAGAGAGCGATGGGAGCAGCGTGAAGACAAAAAGAAAATATGAAAAAGAGCAGCGTGAAGAAACGTTGGAGGAAGCGGATGAAGCATCGGTTGGCGGGTGAGCTGGAACAATTCACCACTCCGAACACCGACAGGTCGCTCGCTCAATGGAATCTGATTTATAAAAGACGGGATCACTCAGGTGCTTTCATCAGGAGGAAAGTTTAGTGGGAAAAATTGAAAGAATATCGACAGGAAAATGGCTTTTTTCCATGGCGTATGACGGATGGCTAGATATTCCAAGTGTAAAAGGAGTGAAAAGGGAAACGGTGGGAGAGAAAAAAGAGAGAGTAACTGCAGGGTATTGAGTGGAGGAGGAGTGTCATTTAAGAAGAGGCTTGCTCAGCAGTGGCCATTAGTAGCGCCGTGACACAGTGAAGCGTCACGTAAACATCGACAAGCCGAGGAAGAATGTGAGCTGACAAGAAGGAACACAGCAAGTGTGCAGATGTATATCAACTCCACAATGTTTCTCCACAAATATCTACTCTTCAAATAAGTTATTTTTTATAATATTGATATTAATTTAAATTACAGGAAAATGTAATTTCACTCATTATCATGGATATTTACAAACCCTATTTTTTTTTTTACATTTTAAAGCAAAAAAGGAAATGCAATGTAATACATCACTTCAGTTTTATCTTGATCTTTAAAGTATATACTTTATTGAATATTGTTTTGATTGTCTAAGCGCTTTGTGACCCTGGTCTGGAAAAGCGCTATACAAATAAAAATTACTTACTTACTTACTTACTTAATTCAGCTGTTCATTTTATTTGTATTATTGTGATGATTTGTTTAGTTTTTAACAAACCCACATAGCATTAAAGATTCTATTCTCTCCGTAACTTTGCACACAGGCGTGTGAACAGTGTTTTCATTGTAAGTACTGAGATGTATTTTGTTGTCACCAAGAATATAAAAACAAAAACTGATACTGTCACGTCCTGTCTTTTATGTTACCTTTCGTCTCACTTCCTTGTTTTATTGTGAAGTCCCGATTCCTCTCTTGTTTACTTCCTCTTGTGTTCCTGTTCTGATCGCACCTGATTCATGTCACCTGTGTCTTCGTCTCACCTGATCCCTGATCCTCTTCATTGTCAATGACGTGACATCAACCTGCTTTTGCAATTGTTTTGTGTTCGTATATGTTCAGTTCAGTTTGGTGGTTGTTTGTTTTATTAGTGCCTTGTACCTACTCTTTTTGTTGCCTCTGCGTTTGGCATTTAACCTTTAGCATTTAGTGTTTATTTATTAGCATTTAGCCTTTAGCATTAAGTAAAAAAATGCAACATTGGCTAAGACATTGCAGTGACACAGTCCTGACACTGGGGGGAGCCAAAAACAATATTTTCTATTGTGTATTGTTGCTTTAACCTCCAAACATATCTATACTTATATAAAGCTGAAAAATGGCTCATTTCCGCAGGACCCCCATCCTGACCAGACCCTCCTCCTGACGAGTCTTCTTTCTTCTCTAACCTCGCGTCCGAACTTTCCCTACGATGATGACGATGTGTTGGTGAAGCTTCATGAAGCAGTGTCATGTTGTTTAGAGGTCAGTAGGTGGCGCCATCAGTTAAAAAATGATGTTTCATGAGAACAGTGCTGTGTCTCAAATCACATACTCTTAGTATACTAGAAGTTAGTATGCATCAGTTTAGTGTACGTACTAACTAGTACGCAAATTCTGCTGCTACACACTAACAGGAAATGACGCGACAGCTTCTTCTTCTACTTCTATTTAACGATGGTTGCAACCAGCTGTTTGAACGCTATCGCCACCTGCTGGCAGCACGTTTTGCAAGTTTGGAAAAAGAAATAAAGAAAAAATATGAGAATCAAAATATTCGCGAGATATTTAAGATGGTATCAGCACCGAAGACGTGTCATCCTTCTACTGCTGCTCAAAATACACCTGTAAGTATATGAATATATGCATATATATGACGTAACTTCTGTTTAAAACGTCATTAAGATGGCGGCACTTTAGTGTAGATAGTGTCCATCGATCCATACTCAGTTTTGTGCGCGTTTTAGTACGACAAATTCATGGCGCACTTAATTTCGCATACTAAGAATTGAGACGCACTTACGCACTAAAAATACTAACTTTAAGTATGCAAGTATGCGATTTGAGACACAGCACAGTTGTTCAAAACAAAGGAGAATAGTGCAGAGACCGCCATCTTGTTATACTTTACTCAAGTCCTTTTATTTTTTGTTTCCCACGTCTGAATGATAATTTGCATTTTGCACATAATTTAGTTTGAATAGCATAAATTGCTAATTAAAAAAAGCTTCAACTCCACCGAGGAGTTAATACGCCTGAAGAAACTCTAGCACAGCAGGGGTCCTGAAGCCCAGTCTGATGAACATCTTGGTCCATTTGTCCCGGAATGAACTATTCGCACCTCACGAAATGGCTCCAAAAAGGTTCCAGCCCAGAACCTTGAATTGATTTCTGTGTCCAGCGTCACTAAAGAAACAGATTTTTCGAGGGGTTTTTTCATCTTTTGGGCTGACAATTTTTGGGTGTGTTTGGATCAGGGGTTCAGATTCACGCCTCACTGTCGGAGGGAAGCCAACGAGATAAAAGAGTCCTGGTGTCCATTCGTGTTTGCGACTCTCCCGACCTCTCGAGTTGATTCGAGGAGAAGCAAGTGCAACTGAAGGTCCAGGAATGTTTCCAGATGAGACCGGTTTCCAGACGTAGCCAACGCAATCTGGGGTCCGTCTGCTGACCGACCCCACCAAGGATTCATGTGGAGGGAATGCGAGTCCTTGGTCCGGGCCAGAGTGTGGAGTGAGCGGCGGGGATGTTTGAAGAGGACATGGTTTGCGTTTACGGATAAAATATGTGTGCGTGTTCAAAATCCTTTGACAAGCAAACTCTGGCTGCCGTCACTCGTCACTTTTGCGTTGGATCGGAGCCGCGCTGCCGCGCCCCGTCAGAACCCCTGCTCCGGGGCCAAGTCTTCTCCGGTTCCAATGAGGAGGCATTAAAGGAGGAATAATCACTTTGGACACGAGCTGCCAATTTGGGCTAAGCTTATTTATCTCGTTTTAGAGTGCGTTCGGGATGGATGTTCACATGGCAAACCTCACTTAAAACCGCTCGTGAGTCGGACAATTTTCCTTCAATCAGCTTCTCCTGCCGAACACAAGGGCGCGCGACGCCCGAGCCAAACCCTGACAACTGCAATCCAGTCGCTGCCACTTCCAGCTCCTCATCCCTCGTGAGGATTTAATTCAATTTATTTCCAGTGGCAAGCTTTTTTTTACTTACTTTTTTTATTTCAAAAGATTCTTCTTGGGCACCTCATTAGAACACCTTTTACTCCTCCTCGTTACATAACAAGGGGGGACCCCCCAAAATCGAGGGCCAGGCCTGTGACTGTGCATTCTGAGCAGCTAACACCCATAGGAGGCGCAAATCACGCAAACCGGAGATGACTTTACTTGTGGACGCTGCAAATTGGGGGTGTGTGACGTGAATGAAAATAAGGTCGAGGTGTTAGTCACAATAAATAAAAAAAAAGGGGGGGGGTTCACCTGGATATGTTCGCCAGCACTCATACGAAAGTAATTTAAGTTAAATAGAAGGAAAGAAGTAGTAAAACGGAGAAGGGAGATGGATTCCGTTTGGACCAGAGTGAGAGGCAATGTGTGTGTCTGAGGGCCTTCCCTGCCAGTAATTGCTTCCATATAACAGGATTACACACACACACACACACACACACACACACACACACACACACACACACACACACACACGGTGGTACACACGGCGACATTCGAAAGAGACGCCGATAGAAATGACCGTTTCATAATTCACCTTCATAACCACTAGTGATGGTCTGATGAAGCTTCATGAAGCAGTGTCATGTTGTTTAGAGGTCAGTAGGTGGCGCCATCAGTTTAAATATGATGTTTCATGAGAACGGTTGTTCAAAACAACAAGGAAAATAGTGCAGAGACCGCCATCTATTGGACTCTGAACATAATGACACTGCTTCATGAAGCTTCATCAGAACATCATTAATACTTAGTTTCTGTTAATGATTTAATTTGTGTCTTTAAGATGCAGCTCGTAAATATTTGAATTGAAATAAAGATAAGCTCAGTAGTTTCTATTGAAGTTACTTTTTGTCTTATATAATTAAGTGGAATGTAGATCACAGTTAAAAGTAGATTTATATGATCAAAAGTTTAAAAAATATATATTTATTTTGTCATTTTAAAAATCGATAAAATATACATAGTTCTCTATTTCTGTATGAATGAAATATTAATATATTAAATATTAATAAATATTACATTTATTTTATATTTCCCCTCGATTAACTTAAGAAAAAAAACTCCACAATTTAATTCTGTTTCAAGAAATAATAATAAAATTTGAGGTATTTGTAAGAATTATAGGAATATATTTACGATTAATAATTCCCCTTTCATGCTACAGTAAAATGCTAACATTTGCCTCAAATTAAATTATTTTACATGGATGTTACATTTATTTATTTGTAGGTAAAATACTCAAATATCTTGTGTTTCTATCCTTTTAACATGAATTAAACTACTTAAAAAAAAACAAGTTAATGAGTGAATTTAAATATATTGTTGCCTTATTTTTAAGAAAAATGAATTATATCATAATAAATAAAGATAATAAATGTATATTATTTTTAAAATGTAACTTGAACAGTGGATAATTTTGTTCAATTGTTAAAAAGGCACAAACTAATGTGAAAAAACTTCACATTTTTATTTCAAGTAAAAGAAATTATAGACACATTATAGGAAGCTCCAGTGAAATAAAGGATGTTATGTAGTGATGAGGCAGTAGACTCACGACACACAGGCATGTTTCCCACATGAGCCGTTACTTGAAATGACTGCAAGTCTTCTCCGCCACAAATCAAAGGCACGTGGGGTTAGTTAAGGATTTCCAGAGTGTGCTCTCCATACGTCGGGCCGGCGTGGGTGTGAGTTACTAAGACGACAGAGGGAGCGACTCCACTGACTCGATTAGATCTCAGGGAAGCTCGGATGTGACATAACGTTTCATTATCCCAACATAAACATTAGCGGAGATTTCCTTCAAGGAAATAAGGATCTCGCTATCTTCGCCACCGTGCAGCAGGAGCGCGAGTGCATCCCGTCACCGTATCAGTGGCCGCGGCAGATAAGGGGGTCCGGGCGCCGGTGCCGGTAATGATGCTGGGACCACTGAGGCAAGAGGAGGGGGCCCGGGGCCTCTTTTCTTGCTGATCTCATCACATGACACGACTTTCATCCTCCGTCGCACAACAACAGATCCTCTTTTGAGGCAAAACTCTATGAGAAAGGAAACTAAAATATTGTATAAACATTACAAAAAAGTGCATTTATTTTAGTCAGTATTGATGGTCTGGTGATATTTTTATAGTCGCTCTTTTTGGGGGGTGGTGTGGGAAAATAGTTTGATCCTAATATTAAAAAAAGCGACTGGAGTCTAAATAGATAATGCTTTAGCAAAACTGTGACTGGCTCTTCTTCAGGTGTTAAGATGAGATTATTTTCTAAGCTGTATTTTATTTTTAATTTTGTTAATTTTAAGTGAAATAATAACCTTAACCCATCCAAAGCGGTGTTGAGCAAATGTATTTTCTAAGGCGTCTCTTTATATATGAGGACTTTTGTGGGGGGGGGCGTCAGCCAAAAGAAAGGAAGAAAATCCTAAATAAATGTATTTAAACAATTTATTTAAATGTTCATTTACATTATAAAAGTATTTTTTGTATGTAATTTGATTATATATTTTATATTTTGTGTGCCCTGCGACAGACTGGCGTCCTGTCCAGGGTGTCCTCTGACTCTCGCCCTAAAATACTGGGATAGGCTCCAGTCTCCCCGCGACCCCGACCCCGGGATAAAGCGGTAGACAATGAATGAATTAATGTTATATATTTGGAGATTTTGTGATAAGAAATAATCACAAAAATTAGACAAAAATGAATAAAAGGGAAATATATTGTCCTAAAACAAGTACTTAAACAATAAAAAAGCACTCAATAAAATAGTTTAAAAATAAATTTCTACATGATCAATTTCATAGTAACACACATTGTTACACATTTACAAAAAGAGGGCCACATTCTTTGTTTAAGTGGGATTTAAAAAAAAACTCAAAAAAACTTCTGTGCAATGTTGAAATCTGATCTTTATCAAGACCAAGATTAACATCATTTCTCTCCAAGATGAGAACAATTATGTACTTTAAATATTTCACTGAAATTCACTGAAAACCTTTTTTAAATGGTGATTAATAAAGGTTTCTCCATAAAATAACAAAATGCAATTGTGCTGTTGTATATAAATATATATATTTTCTTATAAAATAGATTGTAAATGAATCTACGATATGATGTATCCTCTCATCCTTAGTCACCGACAGGATCTTACGGGATTTTATTCTTCCTTTAGCTCGAGAGGACGTAATAGCTGCTGCCATCTTGTGGGCTGAATTTTAATTGCAATGCAAAAATGAACAAATGCTGGAATGGATTATGATAAAAAATAAAACATGACTTAATAATAATAACAGTAATGTTAAATATCGATAAGATATCTTAAAGAAAAGCAGTATTTAAATGTATCGATCGTTGACTTTAAAACGGGCTTTTTTGAATGAAATAAAAGAAGATCTTTGGTGGTGAGGAAGTGGGATTCAGACTCACTTCTTAAGCGTAGAAAAACAGATCATGTTGCAGCTCTACGTCCCTGATTGCTGTTATTTAGGTGCCCTAGTTGGCCTGACTTCAGTGTTTGGCAGCCGCGAGGCCCAGGAAGTAGTGAAAGTCGTGTTAAAAAACCTACAGAGATTCAAACCATCCAGAGACAAAGGCTTGTGTGGTAATTGGAATAATTGGCTTATTACACCAATAATACAGTTGAACTGCTGCCCAAAGAGCGTTTTAAAAGTGCTCCTAGCCCGGAGTGAGTCGGGGGGTCATGCGGAGGATGTGGCCACAAACCCCGACTGTCCTGCGTCTGACCTGCAGCCACTGTTTGGAAGTTTGTGGTCGAGCCGGTTCAGGATCCGGCAGGATGAAGCCTTCAGAGGACATTAGCAGCCAGTGATTCTAAACAGAATTTGGGCTCTTTTCTTGTTAAACAAGCCAAACCACACGGCGGATTGCTGCGTGTGTGTGTGTGTGTGTTTGTGTGTGTGCACACATGAGTGTGTGTTTGTGTTTGCAACCTTAATCAAGGAGAGAGAGAGAGAGAGAGAGAGAGAGAGAGAGAGAGAAAAAAATAGAAACACTTGGAGCTCAGCTAAACAAATAAGATGAGTAGGGCTTTACGGTGGAGGGACGGGACCTAAACAAACGGTGAGATTGGCATGAGCGTAGATTAGAGGCAGTGACGGCGGGCGACTCGGAAACACGGACGCTAATGAATCCCTTCTTCTCTCCGGGGCCGTGCGGTAACCGGAGGCTGCCAGCCGAGCCTAAACCGTGGGATTAACCGACACAACACTGATGCTTTGGCTTATGTGTTTGAGAGGAGGAGAGAGGGATCAGTAAACTGTTTACGCCGAGCTGCAATGTTACAGTTAACGTCACTCTTGTGTTTACAACTCAATTCTCCGGCTTCTTCTGAAGGCATCGTTCTGACGGGTGTTGGACGGACACCGCGGCGTGTGGCTGCAGCGCCGCCGCAAAACACCAGATCAATCGTGGAAAAAACAGGAATGGTCGGCGATACCGATATTTCTGCAGCTGCACTGAGATAGGAGTCAAACTATGATGCGTATCTTTATATAATATCTGTTTTATTTGCCCAAAAATATAAAAAAAACATACTTTTTTTTAAGTTTTCCTAAAACTTTCTTCCTCGCCTACTGTTGTGAAGCAACTCCCATATCTCTACTGCCACCTGCTGTCCCACTCAGCTCATTTGATCATATTTCAAATGCTTAAAAATGTATCTAGTTATACATTTAAAATGAACTTCAGGTGGGGCTACTACTTTACTATTTACATGTTTTAATCTAAATTAACCCTCGGTTTATCCCTGTTTCCCGGTGGCCAGGAAAAACAAATATGTTTGTGGTATCCCTTGTGTTGTCTCTGGGTCAAGATGAAAAACCTCCACAACGGCATATATGTATTTGTGGAAGCCAGGACCCAGAATTAACACCAGAGATACTACAAACACATTTGTTTTCGGGCCTCCGGGTCACTTTGACTCAGAAACGACACAAAGGATGCTATAAACACCTTTGTTTTCAGGCCTCCGGGTCACCTTGACCCATAAACGACACCAGAGATACAACATACACATTTGTTTCTTGACCTCTGGGTCATCTTGACCCAGAAACGACGCCACACATACTAAAAACACATTTGTTTTCGTACCTCCGGGTCACCTTGACTCAAAAACTACACAAAAGATGCTACAAACACATTTGTTTTCGTACCTCCGGGTCACCTTGACCCTGAACACAAGGGATACGGAGGTTTTAGCTCTAGCATCCATGCGAGTGTTGATCATTCACAGTCTCCAGTGAATTACAAACCAGTTTAAAGATATTTTTGACACTTTGTTTACTGGATTTAATTCGAAATTCCATCAATTAAATGAAACATTGCATCGATTAAAGGTCCAGGGATTATTTCAACTTCTTCTGGCCGAACAGATTTGATAGAAATCTGTAAAAAGTGACGAATCTGCAAATATATGTGACTCCCTTTGATTCTGGAATTCACTTCTGTGACACGGAACGAATATTTATTTGTCTCTGAAGTCCAGATGGTGCATGTGTTTGGTTTTAGCCGTGTAGAAGAAGTGAGGAATGTTTGCTCGGAATGTCATGAAACCAGTGTTGGATTTGGGAAAACAATGGTTACAACTTGACAAATTAACTGACGATAAATATCCGTTTGGATTCATCGCTAAAGCTGGTTTATATGAAGTCGTCCTCGAACTTCTAAGTCTACGTTGATTTATGTCCTTAACTTGAATTATGTTACACTATTGTTGTGTTACATTAATATTCACTTTATCTAAATGTTGTTTTTGTCACGTTAAATGAATTAAGTTTCTGCATATGAGATTGTTTGTGTTTTACAAAGATTATATTGTCGACATTTTTTCAAAAAGCATAATTCCATCAAACACAAGCTTTAACTTAGCATTAGCATTAACCAGCTAACCTAGCTTGTGTACCTCTATTAACTTTAAGGAACAGCTTCTTGATGGTTATTTATCATGATTTTAATATAATTGTAAACTTTTAACGACGCAACCACTAAATATTTGGATAAAATACTAAATGATATCGTTATAATAGTGGTAATTGTTTAGTTATGGCGACATTTTTCTTTGGTTAAAAGTGAAATATTCTTGTTTAAAATAACATTAAAACATTAATTATATGATTCACACTGTTAATAAATACCTTTTGAAATTGTCAAGAGCTCCTGAATTTAAGAGGTATTTAAAAAAAAAAACTTGCCTATTTTTTAATATATATTTTATTAGATAAAAAATATTGTCCTTGTCATAAATTTCGTAATTGACCTTGAATCGCTCTAAAAATTAAACAAAGGGTTGTTTATATCTGGTGGGCAAATAAGTTCATGAACATTACGAAGCTTTTTTTTTTTTTTTTAACTCAAAAGTTGTGCATCCGTGATCACAAAGATCCTCTTTAATACACAAGAGGGTTGTTCAGGTTCGGCCTCACTGTGCCTTCAGCGATCGAGCCACCGTGGGAGGAGGAGGAACATGTTTTTTCAAAGGACTCCCTACATTTTTTACACTCGGTGCTCAGTGGCACGAATAAAGACAAACAAATCTGTCCAAATTTTTTCCACAGCAAGCACTTGTTCGGTCCTTTTAAGTGTGCCTCACATGGTGTTAAATGTTTGATGGCGCCTCGCGGCAAATGTAGCAAGGAAATCTATGTCGCTGTGTTTCTTTCTTTTTTTTTTTTGTTTTTGTTTGTTGGGCCACATCGGCTTTTTGGATATGAAAGCTTTTCCAGGTTCAGGGTATGGAACAGAAGAGGGAAAAAAAAGAAAAAAAGAGGGGGATTTTCAGTGCAAGCTGTCGGTGTGGCAGCTACACGTTTAAACAATTAGCCCCCTCCTGCAGGTTCTGTTGTACAATAGGAAGCCAAAATAAGGCGAAGGCAAAAGGACTTCACTTATATTTGGTGTGTGTGTGTGTGTGTGTGTTCATGTCTGTGTGTGACAAAGTGCTTCCTTTTGGGAGTGAAGCTCTGATTGTACAGACAGAGAGGATGTGTGTGATAATGGTCTCCATTAACCTGTGCTGAGCGTTAGAGGACCAGCGAGACTCTTCCTTCTTGCTTGTAGCTCACACACATACAAACATACACACATACAAACACTTGGCTTTTTATTTCACCCTAACTACATATTTCGATGCGTGTTGCGGCAAAAAACAAAACCTAAAATTAGCTTCCGAAGAATACAAAACTTGTTTAAGTCTTGACAAACATGTCACTCTTTCATCACAAAACTAAATTTTCTCCCGAACCATCCGTTCTATTTCAGGAAGTTCCATCACCTTGGAATTTTCTATATTAGTTGGAGACATTTGTAAATGTATTGCATTCAGGAAACATCTTCCCGATGCGTTGTTAACCCGTTAAACTAGTATTGTATCGGTGTTTAGCTCTGAGTATTAACCAGCTGGGCGAGCGATTACATCTCTTATTATTTATTTCCTTCTTGCTCTGGAGCATCCGGAACAGGAACGCCAGACTGAGGAACATATATTTCAATTCAATTCAATTCAATTCAATTTTATTTAAAGTGTCTTATCATAACAAAGTTATCTCAAGACACTATACAGTTGAAATAAGACTATAGTTGATTAAGGAAAAATAGATCCCAGCAATTCAACAACTATATTTACACTTAAATAATAAGGAAGTCATTTTAAGAACTAAAAATAGTTTTTAACCTGATTTTGTTAATCCGACGTGATACTTTCCTGGGAAATAATCTGCAGTAAAAGTCATAAAGTTTATGGTCCTTAGATGTTTTGCTTCCTGAAATAAATAAACATTTTTAATGACATGTAGAAACAAATCATTCATTACTGATGCTCTACTTTTTTTCGTGAACTAGGATTAGACAGATTTGGTCCCTTCACCGGAGTGTGACACATATGAACTATGATATAGTTTAAAATTTATGTTTGAGTTTACATGTTAATCAGGGATTTCATACTTAATGGGCGGCCATATGAGTTCCTACTGCTTAATCACATTTTTTTGTCCCCCTTCAGTCAAAAAAAACCCCCCTATCGGTCAGTTCCAGGTATCATCATGAACTACACAAAAATACAGAAAAAAAATCTGTCAAAAACATGCCAGACTTGTGTTGTGTTTCCTTGCATAGCTAATAGTTAGCATTTGTTTCTTAAACGTTTATTTTCTTTGTGGGAAATTAAATGTTGTTCCTTGTTTTGAACTCATTTTTTTTTAAAGCCAGTGTGGGGTTTGAGTCCAACTCTGTGAACTGAACATGTTGTCATACTTGGATCATGTTTCATTGATTTCATTGCTTCCTTTGCGTTTATAAAAGCTTGGGAAATGATCTCCTTGGCAGAGGTATGCACTGCCACACTAAATTATTATTCAATTGTTGCACGTAATTTAGGTTTTGCACGTCTTTTAAAAAACATATAAGAAAGAAACAGTTCAGGTTCAGTGATCTAATCTTGAATCTTAATCTAAAAAGTGAGAATTTGGTCATTTAAAGAATAGTAGCAGCAGAAAGGACCATTTTTTTTTCTTTATAAAGTTCTTATCCAGATCCTCTCAGCAGGAGCAACCATTGTAAAGCCCTGAGCTCCCGGCGAGCACCTCCGACTACGACTAGAGCGCGGACATGTGCAGCAGTGGCCTCCGCTAAAACATGTCACGTCGTAATGAATAGGAACAGAGAAGGTGGTGTAGCAATTATCGTGGAAGAGCCATTAAGGGCCAGGGGTGGCATCTTACGACTATCATGGCAGCTGACTAATGGACAACCTTGTTTTGCCGCCTCTCCTGGATTCATCTCTTCAGGCTGTCTTTAGAAAAAAAAAAAATCATCAGTAAGAGACTGCACATATTGAGCAGAGGTTTTTACAAAGCAAAAAAAAAACACGTTTCTATTCCTTTTTAGATTGTGCGTTTGTGTGTGTGGACATTGTTGTGTCCTTTTAGTGCAGCTCAGCCTCAGGGCAGCAAGTCCCTGATGTCGCTCTTCCTCACATCTTGCGGGCTCTCTCGCATCGGATTTAGGGAGCGTCAGCTTTTGACAGAGAGACAAACAGATGAGCTCTTATGTTTGTCAACCTTCTGTTTGGTTGCTGTTGCCATTTGCAAGGCTGGTAAAAAACTCACAACATGCTGCAGACGCACAGCAGTTACGGACAAAAACATCTCACACCACGAGGACAGGAAATAGGATTTCACTTTTGTCCATTTGCTGTCTCGTAACCGGGTGATAATTTTGAGAAAAGAGTCGGTTCCATTAGCCAGAATGCTTGTGTACTCAACTGTGTACAACATAAGACATTGATAGATTCTTGAGAGTCACAAAAAACTTTTAAAAAAAAGACCCCGGAAATACTTGTGTCTTATATGACTACATAACGTTGGACTTGGGTTTCTGTCGCGTTGACGTGATATTCCCAGGCATGAAATTTAATAAAAAATATATGAAGGCACACCAGACAAACGCACTACTACTTCACATGAAACAACAACATTCTTTCTGTTTGCTTTTGGAATTTCTGTTGGCTCAATCCTTCTTCTCGAATATACAGTACCTGAAGAAGGTACAGGGGGGGCATCGGGACAGTAGGAGATCGTTGAAAACAATGGGAGACTGTAGGGGGCAGTATCAGATGGTAAGAGAGAGTGTGAGAGAGTAAAAGACAGGAGGAGACAGTAGCAAATGGAAGAGGAAAATTGTAAATATTAGGATATATTGGGAGACAATAGGAGATGAAACAATAGGTAGACAGTTGAAGACAGTAGGTGATGGTAGGAGATGGTAGGATATGTTTGTGGACAATAGGAGTTGGTAGGTGATTTTAGTGACCATTATGATATAATATTATTTGTTAGGAGATAGTTATAGACAATAAGAAATACTAGTAGATGTTAACAGATGGTAAGAGACAGTCGATGGTAGGAGATAATAGAAGGTGGTAGGAGATAGTAGGAGCAAGTAGGAGACAGTAGGAAATTGTAGGAGATAGTAGGAGATGGTAGGATAGAACTGGAGACAGTAGAAGGTAGTAGGAGATAGTAAGAGAGAGTTTAAGACAGTAGAAGATGGTAGGAAATAGAAGGACATGGTAGGAGACCGTAGGAGATGGTAGGTGACACTAGAAGACACTAGGAGATGGTAGGTGACACTAGGAGACACTAGGAGATGGTAGGAGACACTAGGAGATGGTAGGTGACACTAGGAGATGGTAGGTGACACTAGGAGAGATGGTAGGAGACACTAGGAGATGGTAGGTGACACTAGGAGATGGTAGGTGACACTAGGAGATGGTGGGTGACACTAGGAGATGGTAGGTGACAGTAGGAGATGGTAGGAGAGACTAGGAGATGGTGGGTGACAGTAGGAGATGGTAGGACACACTAGGAGATGGTAGGTGACAGTAGGAGATGGTAGGAGACACTAGGAGATGGTAGGTGACAGTAGGAGATGGTAGGAGACACTAGGAGATGGTAGGTGACAGTAGGAGATGGTAGGTGACACTAGGAGATGGTAGGTGACAGTAGGAGATGGTAGGTGACAGTAGGAGATGGTAGGAGAGACTATGAGATGGTAGGTGACACTAGGAGATGGTGGGTGACACTAGGAGATGGTAGGTGACAGTAGGAGATGGTAGGAGACACTAGGAGATGGTGGGTGACAGTAGGAGATGGTAGGAGACACAAGGAGATGGTAGGTGACAGTAGGAGATGGTAGGAGAGACTATGAGATGGTAGGTGACACTAGGAGATGGTGGGTGACACTAGGAGATGGTAGGTGACAGTAGGAGATGGTAGGAGACACTAGGAGATGGTGGGTGACAGTAGGAGATGGTAGGAGACACAAGGAGATGGTAGGTGACAGTAGGAGATGGTAGGAGACACTAGGAGATGGTAGGTGACAGTAGGAGATGGTAGGAGACACTAGGAGATGGTAGGTGACAGTAGGAGATGATAGGAGACACTAGGAGATGGTAGGTGACAGTAGGAGATGGTAGGTGAAACTAGGAGATGGTAGGTGACAGTAGGAGATGGTAGGTGACAGTAGGAGATGGTAGGAGAGACTATGAGATGGTAGGTGACACTAGGAGATGGTGGGTGACACTAGGAGATGGTAGGTGACAGTAGGAGATGGTATGAGACACTAGGAGATGGTGGGTGACAGTAGGAGATGGTAGGAGACACAAGGAGATGGTAGGTGACAGTAGGAGATGGTAGGAGACACTAGGAGATGGTAGGTGACAGTAGGAGATGGTAGGAGACACTAGGAGATGGTAGGTGACACTAGGAGATGGTAGGAGACACTAGGAGATGGTAGGTGACAGTAGGAGATGGTAGGAGACACTAGGAGATGGTAGGTGACAGTAGGAGATGGTAGGAGACACTAGGAGATGGTAGGTGACACTAGGAGATGGTAGGTGACAGTAGGAGATGGTAGGAGACAGAAGGACATGGTAAGAGACACTAAAAGATGGTAGGAGACAGTAAGAGATGGTAGGTGACACTAAATAGATGGATGGATGCATAGATAGTGTACCAGAGTTCACTGAAAGAAGTCAAAACTCACCTGCACTCGGCGGAGAAGAGAACGGCACATGGAAAGAAAACAAAGAGAATTGTCAACATTTGTATTGTTCCAGAATTGTTATAACAAAACAAATAACACAAGAGTGTCTCCCGCCTTGGTCTGGGTACACCTCGGTGTCTTTCCTCTCAATGCTGCCCCCTTGACCTGACCTTTCAAGTTGATTTACACCCGGTGGTGATGTCGACCGTGGACGTACTACTGTTTATTGTCTGTGACGTAGACCAATTCCAGGCGCATTATTTGACATGTTTGTAAACATTCGTGAGCCCGGCGAGTAAACGCTCTTAGCGGCGCACTTGAGCTAACGTGGAAGGTGAACTCGGGCCTCGCTCCGCCGGTGCTGATGGGAAAATTGGGCCGAGAGGAAGGACACAGGCAATTAGAATAGAATCTGGCTGCTCAGCTGAACGCTGGGAGGAGACACGCGCCTGTGGACCCACCGGACACCAAGTCATTTATTTGAAAGCTGTTTTTTTTCCCTCCGCCCGTCCCTAACTGCCTTGGCGACAACAGCCCCGGTGTCAATCAAATTAGTCGCCATTTACAGCTGATTTGCCGGTGTCATTTACAATATCGCCTTCCTGCCTCTGATGCGCCGGCACTGAACGGGGGAGGGAGGAATAAAGGAGGGGAAGGAGAGTCACTTGATTGCAGTTTTTCTCCCTGAATGTCATCTGCCCACTTATCGCACACCCCGGTGGGACGCCGGCGAAGGAGGCGAGAAGAGTGGAGATCCAGGCGAGTGGCTCACTAGCACATGCAAATAGAAACGGCGGCGGCGGCGGCGTCGGGGGGGGGAAAGGCTGGCGCGGGTTTTAATGGAGTTGGGGGCAAACTCATTTTGAGTGCCACAGAAGAGGAGGATAATAATATCAGTGTGTGTGTGTGTGTGTGTGTGAGATGCATCGTGAGGCCGAGAGGGACGACGGGAACTTGGTTACGCCGCAGGATAACGCGTCACCTGAACTATGACTTCAAACTTCTTTGTTGCTCTTCACTTTCACCGCAAACACACAGCGGAGGAATGAAAGGGAGAGAGGGAGGAAAAAAAAAAGCTTTTCTGATTGATGCTGTTTGATTCAATTTCCAGCGTGTGAGACATTTGGAGGAACCCCGAGGGTCTTGGTGTCTTCACAGCAGCTGAGGAGGAAGAGATGAGGACGGGGTCGGGGGGGGATGAAGCCGAGTCGCTAATTTGAGATGCTCCTTTCAACGTGGAAGGATGTTCGACTTGTACCCCAAAAACCTCTGCGAGCAGACGCGGCTAATTGGCTTGAAAACACAAGGAAGTGGGAAAAAAAAGGAAAAAAAAAAGGGAGGAACTTCAAACACACAAACGAATATTCAGCCTCAACAGTTCATCTTTAAAATGTCCAGATCACAGTCCACTTTTTTTTTTGTTCACTGAAGCTTTAATGAGACGTTTAGAAAATTCCAGGATGTGTTGAAAACTCACTTTTTTTTTTTTAAAACCGCACAGCCGGTTAATGTCGGCAAAACTTTCACGGATCTACCTTCAGAATAAAACAGAGTTAATGAAATAAAAATAAATATAAAATTGCAAATAAAAAAACAAACTTAATGTTAATTACATGAAAAAATGGGATCCATCAAATGTTAGTCTGCAACAAGAAGGTCTCCATTAAATTTAATTTTACTCTTTTTACCAGTTAATAGTTAGGCTAATGTTACTCAGTCTTTCAGTCATTACTAATCAATAACAAAAATATTGTGTTGAGTTGAATTTTTTTACAAATTAAACTTAGTTTAAGTGAAAAATGCTTTAATTAAATATACTTTTTAACAAATTAAATATTATTTATTTACAGCTGCCTGATTCTTCATTTTCATGGTAAAAAAAATAGTTAAATACCAATAAAATACTTTGTTTATTAATTCTTTATGAACTTAACTGAGATAGTTATAAACAAGTTGTTTTTTTTTACATTTTAGATTATTTCTTGGAAGATAAAAAAGTTATGCTGTACTAAAGCAGTAACTTAAACTCGAGTTAAAAAACCTCAATTATCGGAAGGCAAATGTATGATATGCTGATATGAACATTATGATGTCATCCTGATATGATGAAACCAATGCATTTATTTAAAGAGCTATTGTACTTCTTTCCCTTTTCTTCTGCCAAAGTAGAAGTCAAGCAAAAAAACGGTATCGCCCTGTTGTGGTCTAAAAAAACGGAAAAGGTTTAAAAATATGGCCACCTTTACGTCGATTAACGCCAATAGAGAATGAAAAAATGTACCAGAAGAATATGAATCCTGCAATGCATGATGGGAATGATGCTCAACAATATTTTCCTTATAATTCAAGCCATTTTTTCTTAACTCATGTCTAACTTTTTACTACTACTACTACTACTAGTTTAAAAATCAACAACCACAAAAAGTTTATTCAAAATTACATTAATCATTAGTTTGGTGTGAATTGTCTTGAACTTATTATTTAAAAAAAGTTTACTTTATACAAATGAATCTCTTTCTTAACGATAGATTTTATTATGGGGTTTAAGAAGGTTCGGCCACTTTCTTGTTTCAGTTCTTCACTCGGAAACTTCACTCCAAAGATTTTAAACAACGAAAGGATTTGTTCAAGTTCAACATTTCGTCAGTCAGGCCGTGACTTTGAACCCTTTTTTGATACGGTTCGGTGTTCGGAACCAAACCCAGAGTGTGTTGAACTTCATCTCCTGGACACTCAAGTGTTTTATATGGAAATGAAAGTATGTTTCACCAGATGTAGCTACAACTGCCATTAACATGTCACGGCGTGATGAGCAGTGGGAAAGATTGTCACTCAAGTGTCACATCCCAGAGAGATAGAATACAAATGGAGGCCCAGAAGCTGTCTCTCCCTCTCTCTCTCTCCCTCTCTCTTTCTCTTTCTTTCTCTCTCTCTCTCTCACACACACACCAGTGAAGGAGGAGTGTGAGGGTTTGGCCTGTCACAGCTTCGTCACACACTCCTTCCACTTAATGCCGTTCCTGTCACAACAAGACGGGAGCAGAACGAAGTGAATCACCTTCAGGCACCACACCCCACGCCGTCGCACCGACTCCCTCTCTTCCTGTTCCGCCGTTTCAGTCTGCGACTCGGTAGTTTGCCCTCGACCGAGTCGCATTCTTCCCCCGGGCAGGACGGAGTCGTCGCTGGGAGGAGACGCTCGTCCTCAAGAGTCGACAAAAAACGTCGCAGAACGATTGTTCTGATGGACGTTTATCGAAGCCTGGTTGATCAGAAACATTTCTGACAGCTGAACAAGACTTCAATGTTGATGATTTTAAATTTAATTTAGTGCTTAATTATTGAAGGTTCATTTCTAAATAGAAGTAAATGTAATTTTTAAAAACTTACCTTTCCTTTAATACATAGTTTGACCTCTTACATTTTTCTCTAATTTCCCTCCAAACTAAGGTCAATCTTAATCAATTTTAAACATAAAGGGCAGCTAGTGGGAAAACCCAACTCTCCTGACTCACTCCCATGTTTCAAATATTAAAGTATTCTTCTCCAAGATGCAGTAAGTCCCTCATCATGACCATGTTTTGAACTTATCACTTTATAAAGTTCTCACTTCGTCTGAAATCTGGGCGAACGAAAGGTTACAAGAGCCAGTATGACGTAATAATGGCTTCACTCCTCCTCCAGCCAGCTGTAATCACGCCCCGCCTTGTTTATACAACGAGTCCCTTGGAGGTTGAGACTTCCGGGATTGACGACAAACCTCAATGCTTGACCTATCAACAGCAGAGTGGGTGCGGTGATGGTAAACGAGATTTCATCTCCAGAAAAACAAATTGTCTTCAAAAAGACACATACTGATGAGTCCAATAGAGTCCAACATCTACTTAAGACACACTTAAATCAACACCTTTAAAGTGGAAGCCTAAAGATCTTTGCTAGAAAAATACAAGCCTTTTATTTATTGTTTACTCACACATCTAATTCTTAGCACATTGTTCGACAGGAAGTGGGTAGTGAGTAATCCAGTTCCAGCAAATTTTACCACGTAAGATGTGGGACAGAATGGTCAAATGCACATGTCCCAGTTCCTTTTAACTGTGACGCAATGTTGCAATTATCGGGGGTGAAGGGACAACTGGAGAAAGTGCTGTGGCACTTCCGAGGGAACACTATGCCATGGGCCACACTTTTTTTTCTTTTTTTTTTTAAAGACCGGCCTCTTGATACATGGGTAAGTAAGTAAGTCATTTGTATTTATATAGCGCTTTTCTAGACCACGGTCACGAAGCGCTTAAACAATCAAAATATTACTCAATAAAATATATACTTAAAGGGTCAAGACAACACTGAGAACAACACAGGAGACTCAGAGAATCAAGGAAAGGCCTGCACGAATAAAAGTGTCTTCAGATGTTTCTTGTAGGAGTCAGTAGATCAATACTTAATTGAATTTATACATTATCCACATTTATTTCCAGGACTAAATTGAAAACCCACTTGGAAAGTAGACTTAATATTGCCGCATTTTGAGGGGGTAGTGGGGGGGTCATTGTGGAATTTCCTGAAGTAGAATCTGGACCTCGAAGCTTGAAGTCTTGAAAGGACAATGGAATGTCACCTATGACCAAACCTGCAGTTTTCCAGACACGTCCTCACTCGGAGTGTTGTCCTTAAGAAAGCACTTCGGTCAAAAGTCAGAGCGAAGGGTCACCAGTGTGTCACTTGAATGCTTCACTCCATCATCTCCATGTTCTCTATATGTCCCCAATAAGACCAGCAACATGTTGTAAACCAAAGCATCCATCTAAACAGTCGCTGCTCAAATAATGGCATCACGAGCATCCTTAACTCCCTTAATGCGTTTTTAGGAAGGGATGGATTAGCCTCAATGTGCTTTCAGTTACTGGTTTGATTGCTGTATCACTTTAACAATGGCCGCATGAGCCGAAAAAAAAAAAAAAGGGGGAGTGAGTTGGAAGATGTGAAGTCAAGGAGGTAGAGGAGAAAGTTAATGTCAGGATGTGCCCCATAATGACTAGTATAAGCTCTGGTGGGAGCTTCCTCTCGCACCAGTTCCAGAGAGGGTAGCTTGATTGGGGATAATTGGCTAGCCTTCACTAGCGGTTAGCATCCAGGCGTGGAGAAAGAGGGGTGTGTGGGGGTGTGTGTGGGGGGGCGGCACAGGGGCTCGCCAGACACATGCACGTACTCTGGAATCACATATACAATTTGAAGAACTACAAATTCAGGCTCCGCGGCACAAAGGGTAGACCCTGGACCGGGCATGTGAGTCGGGGTCAAAGACCAAAAAAAAAAAAATCTCGTCGTGGTCGATCTTAATTTGGATGTTTTTATGAACACATGAGTTCAGGGTTGACTTCGTAATCTCCAGGAGAACTTTGATTTAATCATCAGACCAAAGTACTTTTTATCGCTTGTGATAACTTATTAGAAAATTTTCAATTGCGAAATGTGACAAGGTCTCATTTGTGGGGTGTTGGAAAATATCGATACAGCACTAAATCCCTTTTTTTCACAATACTTTATTGATATTCGACAGCACTGTATTGTTTATTTTTGTATTCAAATCACATTCTTTACCATAGTTGTTTAATTCTACAATTCAAATAAGTGTGTACAGTTTATTGACAATTAACACGCAAATATTATCTGCGATTATTCATTTTGGTGTGACTGAGGATGAGGATGAGAGGATACAGTCGACTTTAGCGACCTTTAAAAGCTGATATTTGGACATATTTTTGTTTAAAAACAAATCAGTTTGTTTCGTCAAGAATCATTTGGTCTTGTAAACACCAGAGTCAAGTACTCGACAATACTGCAAATACTGTATATTCTTGTTCCTACAGTATCACTATGTATCACAATGTGAAATATTGGCTATAAATCATCATGGATGATGACAGTCATCCTCTGAACACTGTCATCAGTGAGCAGAGAAGCAGAATGAGTGCAAGAATGCTCCTTCCCAGGTGCAAAACAAATAGACTCAGGGACTCATTCATTCCTCGGGCTATTAAATTGTACAATTCTGAGTTCGTGGGCAGGAGTGGAGTAAAAGTATCTGGATGTTCTGTTCTATGTTAGTCTTTGTATCCTTTGTCTTTGTTATTTTTCTTTGATCTATGTTCTTTATCTTTATCTTTAGACTTAGATTGTATCTTTTTGTTCTTTCTCTTTATTTCTCTTTGTTCTTATTTTATTTTGATTTATTTTTTATGAAAAATTGCTGTATTTGCTGTGGCTATTGGAAAAGTTCTACCTTACCTTACCTTACCTTAAATTACATTCCAAAAGCTAAGAGACATCGATATTAAAGGCAATATATGGCGACTTAATTATGGATTTGAATGAGCTGCTTGGGGGAGGTCTGCACATCGCTTTAAGTACATAAAAGAAAGATTAGGTAAAGTTCTGTGTAAGGGACTGAAGTCTGTAGAGAATACAATTTGACTTTTTTCCGGGCATGAAAGACGTCGGAGATTCCAGCGGTCCCGCCTTTGTCGCAAAAGCAACAGCACATTGTCGGTCGCGCCGCTCTAATCAGGAAAGTTCACGGCGGGAGCTTCCTCTGGACACTTGCAAACACCCCAGCGAGCACCTGAGCCGAGCACGGAAGGGTCAGCGGCCAGACCTCTGACTTCAATGGCTCCGAGAGCCGGGAGACGACTCTGGGATCGTGTCTCAATGGCAGGAAATCCCAGAGATGCTTTCGTGTAACGCTGCCAATAAAAAAAAGTCGGGAGATTCTTTATGCATCTGATTCAATGTTCCTCTGGCGTGTCACTTAAAAATGTCTCGTGCACCCAGAAGGTCCTGGGGGGGGGGGAGAGGGAAGGCCCGGGTGACAAACACCATACAAATGCGTGCACGGACACATGCACGGTCCGGAGTCGACGGGCAGGGGAGTGTCCCTGTGCAGGAATGCGAGGATGATAAGTTGTGGAGGTGTCAGGGGAGAGACACGCTCTTACAGACACCTAAAAACACTCCGCCCAGCCTCCAGCCCTCCACTAAGTCCTCCGTCTCCCTCTTAAAAAAAAAACTTTTGCTTAAACAAGTTTCCTCATAACTTTTCTTCATAATTCCTCGTAACTCCTTTCTCCTCCGGACTCTCCTCCCCATCCCTCCGTCTGCTCCAACATTTCCACGAGTTCAATCTCCTCTTATCAGTCCCTCCTTGTTGCTTTTTTAACAGAAACCAAATTCCTTGGCCTGGAGTCAGATCGCTGACTTGCCAGGTGTATCTGATAATGCTGGCAGGGACAGATTTGCTTAACATTAATGGATTTTTTTTTTTTTTTTTCAATCTGAAAGTTCTTAGAACTCAGTGACACTAGAAATGTGGTTTTGCATAATAGTGACTTTGGAGTGTTTATTGCATTCAGTCTGTTGACGTCAGTTTGTATCTGTGGTCGACCGAACAAAATATTTACTTCCTAGTTAATAGATGTTTTGTTGTTGTCCGTGTGACTCTCTAGGTTTATGTTGTTGTGAAAAAGTGTTGCTGTTTATGTCTGTTTAAGTGATTAGCTACATTGTTATTATTAGTGTAAGTCCTGCTGTATTGTACCAGCGTGGGTTTACTACAGGTACTCCGGTTTCCTCCCACAGTCCTCTACAAATATTGTCAAAAATAGCAATACAAAAGTCTGTCCACAACTTGAACAATCACTCTTTAAAGACTAAAGTACCTTCAGTCTGGTTCCCCCTAAATCTCTCCCAGGCATTTAAGAATTGAACTTACTTATTCAAGCAGGTTTTTTTTTGTTTTTTTCAACTTTTATCCCCGTTTTTTAACTTGATGTTCTCATGAGGTCGTCAAACTACCCAAGTCACAGGTTCATAATGTTTCAACGGTTTACGATGAACATTGTTGCGTCCTGTGATATGACCACACAAAACCAAAAATCCAACCACATGACCCCGTTTTTTCAAATCAGTTCCTCACATCGAGGCTTCAAAATAAGTTGGAGGTTACAGACGAGCAGTATTTGGTTGTTTTTAAGTGTCTTTTTTTGACGAAGACAAAGACAACTGAGCACTGCATTAAAATGAACAAACAGTTTTGTCTATAACTCTCAAAAGGATTACTCTGAAAATAATCCTGACCCTTAGTCGACGTGAGGGTGAGAAGAAAATGATTGATTTTTTATTTTATTTTAGGTGAACTATCCCTTAAAAGGCTGGTCAACAGACTCTTGTACCTTCATTCAGACTTTAGACTTTTTTTTATTGTCATTGCACAGAAAACATGACAAAAAAACCCATCATTAGACCATCCTTGATTTCTTCAAAGTTAAGTTAAGTTTATGATTTCCTCACTTTCCAGAGCTAAGCTGTAAACAAAAAAAGATTAGCCGAGCATTTCCCTTTTAAAATGACCTCTATAAAAAAAAAAGTTTTTCTTTTCTTTTTTTTTAATCCCCTCGTTGTCCGTCGCACGTGTTGCGAAATTTCAACTACATGCCTGGCTTGCTCTTGATTTATTTATCAGTATGTACCGGACTTTCTGTTAAATTTGTTGTGTTTTATTTTCCCCTTCTTTTGATGACGGTGGGCGTACGGAGCGGCTGGCAGTAGCATAGAGGCTGAGTCATGCCAATAAAAGCGATATTGAATAAAAGCAGATGTTCAAACTTTCCTCGGCGATTAAGCGCCGTGCTGCGAAGTCATGTGAAGATTAAGGAAACGGCGTTGTTTGTTCCCAGGCTGCTATGATATCACCTGGCGTTTGAAGGGCTTTCTTCGGGCTAATGACATGGAGAGGAAGTGTTTAAGTGTCTGCATTGGAAAACAGTATTCCTCGCCACGAAACGCGCCGGTGTGTGTGTGCTCACCACCTGATGTGCATTAGCAGGCAGATGCAGTTTTTTAAAGCATCAAGGAACCGATGTGTCGAGACCTGCGTCCCTCTTAGATCAGGCTTATTTTATTTCTGTCCGCCCTGTCGTCTCACCCCACCCCGGCTGGAGGTAGAGTGTCTGAACTTGCACTTGGTGGCATGACAGAGGTGTGCGTCGTGGCCTCACACACACACACACAAAAAGCTTCTCTGTTCCACCTTCTTGGAAGCAGACGACGGAGCTTATACACTTGACGAGACATTAATGGACGGACACCCGGCAGTTGTGGTAAATTCCATTGAGGCAGAGTATGGTTTTTAACACACTTTTAAACATGCACACAATAAGAGGGTGCTCCTCTTTTCTTTTTTTTTTATGGGCTGTCAACAAAAACGTAGCGTCTAATAACAGTCCTGGCCCAGGCGGTGGCTGAAGCATCCCTTTTAGCCCATCACAGTTTAAGTGGCTGGATGAGGAGTTAAGGCGGCGACGAGTGGGCGTGAAGTAATTGTGCGAACCAGGTGGAGTGGTTTTTCCCCCCCCCAAAAAAACCGAAGAGACGAAAAGCATGGGTGAGCAGGCAGGGAGGATGGACGGACAGGTTTATCATCACGACATCAGCCGCGTCTACTCCGAAAGTCTGCGGTCGCGGCGAGGATCAGTGAAGCCCCATTGAACACGTCACGGGGGGAAACCAGCGGGTTGTTGCCCCTGACAACTGTCAACGTCTCCGGGCGGACGGAGTGACAAGAGGCGGACCACGACGACGGCTGTGAATTTTTAAGGAACGCCGTTTTGCCGTCAAATCCAATATGACCTTTCAAAACACTTTTCTAAAATGATTTTTCTTTAAGCTTTACGCATGATAGGAAGACGCAAAAAAAAAAAGACCCACAAACACACTCGGCCTGTTGACTCTTCATTGATGCGTCTGATGGCGACGACGGAATCATTTAAATTGGCAACTTCTTGAAGGTTTATCCCATCTAGAACGCCACTAGAAGGTGGAGGACCCACTGTGGCAAAAAACGGTAAAGATCCATTTAGTTTAGATTGGATTAAATTAGATTAGATAGACTTTATTAATCCTCATCTTCGGGAAATTGGGTACCAGTTCACAGCATAAAAACAAGAACAAGAACAAAGTGTTAAACATATATAAAGTAAAAACAAAAAACATAGATCAAAAAGAAATAATGAAAAGAGAAGGATACAAAGGAAAAGGATACAAAGATTAGATCAACATCATACTTTAACCTTTTGCCCCCAAATTCAGAATTATAAAGTCTAATAGCACGAGGAATGAATGAGTCCCTGAGTCTATTAGTATTGCTTCATGTGAGGAACATTTGTGCACTCCTGATGCAGCTACAGCGATGAGTTCACTGAGTGGGAGTGCGTCAAAGTTTGATTTGAAAAGTGAGATGCAGAAAATAAGTTAAACTTTTTTCTTTCAAATGTTGATTTGTTTTTTTGGGTTATTTTGTTTTTCTTATATTGTATATTGTCATTCATTTTGGAAGCCACAAACAGTTTTACAGCCATGAAGTCAAAACAAACCCAGACCAACTTCATATGCAGTAGTAAAAGTTCACGTAACATTTCCTGTTAAATGGACGGAACAGACAAACCCCCCAAAAAAACCCCCTTAAATTGAATTTAGTATTTGAATGCAAAGGATGGGGTTAGTGTGAGAGTTGAAGTCAAATGATGTAGTTCTAGGGCGGAGGCGGAGGAGGAGATGGAGAAGAAAGTGGGAAGGACGGACAGGAACTGAAAGAGGGAGACAGAGAGAAGGAATAGAGTTTAGTTAGAAGTTGCTGCTCATGTCGATGTGGGACAGGTTGTCGCCTCAGATAAAAAACGATGTCTTAAGCAAGATAATCCTAAATTAATTGCCCTTTTTTAAAATTTGTTTTATGTTCAGTAGAATAATACTTGTTATTGTGAAGTCTCTACTTAGCCCCGGATGATCTAGAACAGCCCGATCCCAAATGAGTAAATCTTGTATTTTCTTTTTAAATCCTCTTGAAAAGACCAAGTTATTTAGTGGATAAGTGGACAATTGGATCTCTATGATACTTTAAATCACTACGAAGAAGGGAGCAACTGATGAAGTCAATAATGAAACTAAGCCTAAACTTATTCCACATGTATATAAATCCTTCAACATGATGCTTGCACCCCATTATGTACGAGCGTGTCGGCTCAACCGCCATCCCAAGTCGTAGAAACCAAAAGCGTAAAAGTAATCTTAGCCGATATTCAAACCGTCGAGGGGTTCAGATAAGGAGGGATCGGTGATCAATATTTTAAGCGACACTCATCTTCTAAAAAAAAAAAAAAGGTGCCTCTCTTTGCTCACAGCGGTAACTGTGCAATTACAAGCGCACACCAAATCCAGTGTCTGTCCATAAATCACCGGGCTCACAAGACGAAGAATGTGACACAAAAAGCAGGCATGGGGGAGCGGCTACAGAGACGAGTCTTGTGAACCGGGGCTGATCACTGCCAAAGTGCCTGAGGATGAGTGGGTGGAGTGCAGGGAGTAGATTGAGACGGTGGATAAGGCTGACAAGGATGAAGTACCACCCCCCCCCCCCTCGACCACCACCACCACTAGTCCGCCTGTGCTGTCTCAAACATACCTTAGATTGTAAAGTGCAGGACACATCTGAGCCCTCTGCCCTTGTCTTCCCTTGCACCCCCCCCCCCCCCAGTGTTGAGGGGGTGCCGGGTGAACATTCCTGGGCTCCAGCTCCTCCACTCTGGGCATTAATCCCCTACAGCTGTGCCCTGTACTCCCTCCTTCCCTCCCTTCTCTCCCCTGTCTTATCCCAGCTGGCCCTTGTACCCTCGGTGCATTTTTCACCAGTGACATGTTCGTTGTTGCCAACAATCGCAAAAAAAAAACGCTGTTTATGCCTATAAACAATAAGGAGCGACTGTGTGATGCATGCATGCTATTTTATGCTACATTGATCTGCCGCACTGCTCTACACACACACACACACACACACCATCACATGTAAGTGTACCTAGAAAATCCCCTCTGGCTGTGCCCTGGAGCCTTAGCTGAGACCGGGTTGAGGCCCCGAGGCCCCTGCATCACACACAAGGACCTCAGGATAGACCAACATGACTCTCGCTGCCTCTCCTTCGAGACGCCCCCGTTCTCCGTCCATATTCAAGTCTGAGACGAGGGGAGAAACTCAAGGAGCGATGTTCAGGGCCTGGCATGAGTGGCATCTATTATGGATGACATATGGGATGGACCAAAGTGAACCTAGATATATGCAGTCGCGGTCAATTACTGAAGTCGGCCTCGCTTTTTTATTCTTTAGCTCCATCCTGCGACCGAGCACCTGGTCACACCTTGGAAATATATTTTAAAAATCATACCTTACGACATGTTTAAGTGGCTCTTTAGCCACGTCAACAAACCAAAGTATTGAGAGGAAAACATTAACAAATAAAAGGAAAATAATGTAGTTTAGATCAGGGGTCCCCAATCTTGGTTGTACCGCGGACCGGTTCAATGTCACAATTATATTCACAGACCCACTTTAGGATAGATAGAGAAGTAAAAACACAGAAGTGTAACCTGGAAAAAAAAAAAAAAACTACAAAGTGCATAAAAAATATTAAATATTTCAGTGTAACGCTGAGTCAGCAAGAGCTCTGGTTACAACAAGATGTTTGTGTGTTTTCGTCCATGTATGTTTGATTGTATGCTGACGATGTTGTTCTGTATCTGTGTGTCTCCGAGCTTTTTAGGGACTTTGTGAAAATGTGTGAGTTTGTGTAGTGGTCCCTGGACCACTGCTTTACATCATAAATTACTTTAAATAGTTTAGTTTAGTTCAGCATTGATGATGAATTTAAATATATCTATTATATATCGAGAGGAAACAAGTAATTTAAAATAGATACGACGAGTATTAAAATTAACTAATGTGCAAACCCAACTCTCCTGACTTACTAACTTGACCAATCACAGCAGAGTGGGCGTGGTTATGATAAACAAGATGTAATCTCCAGTTTTTCAGCGGGCGGGGCTTAAGACCATTTTCTAATGTATCATCTTCATTTATCTTATACATAGTTTATTTTAACATCGTCATCACTGGTTAAGTCGTGATGACGTCAACCAGTGATGTAACTAAATCAAAGTTTTAACGTAAACAACACTAACTAACAACATGACGTGCTCTACTTTGAGTCTCTGATAGACGACTAACTAACAATATGACGTGCTCTACTTTGAGTCTCCGATAGAAGACTAACTAACAATATGACGTGCTCTACTTTGAGTCTCCGATAGACGACTAACTAACAATATGACGTGCTCTACTTTGAGTCTCCGATAGACGACTAACTAACAATATGACGTGCTCTACTTTGAGTCTCCGATAGAAGACTAACTAACAATATGACGTGCTCTACTTTGAGTCTCCGATAGACGACTAACTAACAACATGACGTGCTCTACTTTGAGTCTCCGATAGACGACTAACTAACAACATGACGTGCTCTACTTTGAGTCTCTGATAGACGACTAACTAACAACATGACGTGCTCTACTTTGAGTCTCCGATAGACGACTAACTAACAACATGACGTGCTCTACTTTGAGTCTCTGATAGACGACTAACTAACAATATGACGTGCTCTACTTTGAGTCTCCGATAGACGACTAACTAACAATATGACGTGCTCTACTTTGAGTCTCCGATAGACGACTAACTAACAATATGACGTGCTCTACTTTGAGTCTCCAATAGACGACTAACTAACAATATGACGTGCTCTACTTTGAGTCTCTGATAGACGACTAACTAACAATATGACGTGCTCTACTTTGAGTCTCCGATAGACGACTAACTAACAATATGACGTGCTCTACTTTGAGTCTCCGATAGATGACTAACTAACAATATGACGTGCTCTACTTTGAGTCTCTGATAGACGACTAACTAACAACATGACGTGCTCTACTTTGAGTCTCTGATAGACGACTAACTAACAATATGACGTGCTCTACTTTGAGTCTCCGATAGACGACTAACTAACAACATGACGTGCTCTACTTTGAGTCTCCGATAGACGACTAACTAACAACATGACGTGCTCTACTTTGAGTCTCCGATAGACGACTAACTAACAATATGACGTGCTCTACTTTGAGTCTCCGATAGACGACTAACTAACAATATGACGTGCTCTACTTTGAGTCTCTGATAGACGACTAACTAACAACATGACGTGCTCTACTTTGAGTCTCTGATAGACGACTAACTAACAATATGGCGTGCTCTACTTTGAGTCTCCGATAGACGACTAACTAACAACATGACGTGCTCTACTTTGAGTCTCTGATAGACGACTAACTAACAATATGACGTGCTCTACTTTGAGTCTCCGATAGACGACTAACTAACAACATGACGTGCTCTACTTTGAGTCTCCGATGGACGACTAACTAACAATATGACGTGCTCTACTTTGAGTCTCCGATAGACGACTAACTAACAACATGACGTGCTCTACTTTGAGTCTCTGATAGACGACTAACTAACAATATGACGTGCTCTACTTTGAGTCTCCGATAGACGACTAACTAACAATATGACCTGCTCTACTTTGAGTCTCCGATAGACGACTAACTAACAACATGACGTGCTCTACTTTGAGTCTCCGATAGACGACTAACTAACAACATGACGTGCTCTACTTTGAGTCTCTGATAGACGACTAACTAACAACATGACGTGCTCTACTTTGAGTCTCTGATAGACGACTAACTAACAATATGACGTGCTCTACTTTGAGTCTCCGATAGACGACTAACTAACAACATGACGTGCTCTACTTTGAGTCTCCGATAGACGACTAACTAACAATATGACGTGCTCTACTTTGAGTCTCCGATAGACGACTAACTAACAACATGACGTGCTCTACTTTGAGTCTCTGATAGACGACTGACTAACAATATGACGTGCTCTACTTTGAGTCTCTGATAGACGACTAACTAACAATATGACGTGCTCTACTTTGAGTCTCCGATAGACGACTAACTAACAATATGACGTGCTCTACTTTGAGTCTCTGATAGACGACTGACTAACAATATGACGTGCTCTACTTTGAGTCTCTGATAGACGACTAACTAACAATATGACGTGCTCTACTTTGAGTCTCTGATAGACGACTAACTAACAATATGACGTGCTCTACTTTGAGTCTCTGATAGACGACTAACTAACAATATGACGTGCTCTACTTTGAGTCTCTGATAGACGACTAACTAACAATATGACGTGCTCTACTTTGAGTCTCTGATAGACGACTGACTAACAATATGACGTGCTCTACTTTGAGTCTCTGATAGACGACTAACTAACAATATGACGTGCTCTACTTTGAGTCTCCAATAGACGACTAACTAACAACATGACGTGCTCTACTTTGAGTCTCCGATAGACGACTAACTAACAACATGACGTGCTCTACTTTGAGTCTCCGATAGACGACTAACTAACAACATGACGTGCTCTACTTTGAGTCTCCGATAGACGACTAACTAACAATATGACGTGCTCTACTTTGAGTCTCCGATAGACGACTAACTAACAACATGACGTGCTCTACTTTGAGTCTCTGATAGACGACTGACTAACAATATGACGTGCTCTACTTTGAGTCTCTGATAGACGACTAACTAACAATATGACGTGCTCTACTTTGAGTCTCCGATAGACGACTAACTAACAATATGACGTGCTCTACTTTGAGTCTCTGATAGACGACTGACTAACAATATGACGTGCTCTACTTTGAGTCTCTGATAGACGACTAACTAACAATATGACGTGCTCTACTTTGAGTCTCTGATAGACGACTAACTAACAATATGACGTGCTCTACTTTGAGTCTCTGATAGACGACTAACTAACAATATGACGTGCTCTACTTTGAGTCTCTGATAGACGACTAACTAACAATATGACGTGCTCTACTTTGAGTCTCTGATAGACGACTGACTAACAATATGACGTGCTCTACTTTGAGTCTCTGATAGACGACTAACTAACAATATGACGTGCTCTACTTTGAGTCTCCAATAGACGACTAACTAACAACATGACGTGCTCTACTTTGAGTCTCCGATAGACGACTAACTAACAACATGACGTGCTCTACTTTGAGTCTCCGATAGACGACTAACTAACAACATGACGTGCTCTACTTTGAGTCTCCGATAGACGACTAACTAACAACATGACGTGCTCTACTTTGAGTCTCCGATAGACGACTAACTAACAATATGACGTGCTCTACTTTGAGTCTCCGATAGACGACTAACTAACAACATGACGTGCTCTACTTTGAGTCTCTGATAGACGACTAACTAACAATATGACGTGCTCTACTTTGAGTCTCTGATAGACGACTGACTAACAATATGACGTGCTCTACTTTGAGTCTCTGATAGACGACTAACTAACAATATGACGTGCTCTACTTTGAGTCTCCAATAGACGACTAACTAACAACATGACGTGCTCTACTTTGAGTCTCCGATAGACGACTAACTAACAACATGACGTGCTCTACTTTGAGTCTCCGATAGACGACTAACTAACAACATGACGTGCTCTACTTTGAGTCTCCGATAGACGACTAACTAACAACATGACGTGCTCTACTTTGAGTCTCCGATAGACGACTAACTAACAACATGACGTGCTCTACTTTGAGTCTCCGATAGACGACTAACTAACAACATGACGTGCTCTACTTTGAGTCTCCGATAGACGACTAACTAACAACATGACGTGCTCTACTTTGAGTCTCCGATAGACGACTGAGCGCCTCACTGTGTCTATTGTGCGCACGTGTTATATCACTATAAAAACCCGGCGAACAATCTGCACTTGTGTATCGTAGAAGTCATGATGACAAAAACACACACCAGCCACTGAACAGCTGACATGTGAACTAACTGCATCTCTGACAACAATTGAACCATTCACAAGTCAAGCCTCGTTTTTTTTTTTAATATAAGATTTCCAGCACACACACACACCGACACACAACCAACAACTCTTGACATATAGAGGCACAGCTAATAAGCCACGTCTCTGGGGAGAAGGACGCATGAATGTGTGTGTGTGTGTGTGTGTGTGTAAGGGTACCACACTCGCAAGAGCACAGGAGTAAATTAAAACACACTTTAATAAAGTGACCAGAGACCTGTAGGCCACCAGCGCTCTCTCTCTCTCTCTCTCTCACACACTCACTCACTCACTCACACTCCCCTGGGACAGGAAGGATAGGTATCCTGGAGAAAGGAATGTCAGGGGGGGACAGCAGACAAGCAGCCCTTTTGAGTCAATATGGAGATGGGCTGGTGCGACTTCAACCAGGACCAGGTGTCTCCTCCACCAATAAACCTTTTTACTTCAGGACTCACAAGAACTTCACTGGATGCTCCCTTCGTGTTCCCATGATCCTCCAGGTCAAGTTTGTGCAATTAAATATCATAACAGTTATGATTGCTGGGAGGAGACAGAACAAATAAGAATAATGTCGGGGGGGAAAAAACAGAAGATAATGATAGAATAGAACAAATTCTGTCAATAAATACAAGCAGTAAAGATTTCATGGTGTTATAAAAGGGCTTTTTGGATTTATTAATACTTATATCTAATTAATTAATACTAATATTTTATTTAAAGATGCTCAATGAATGGACACGTGAAGATTTTCTATTTATGGGGTAATTATCTTTAATAACATGAATTATATATTTATTTTTATAACAAGGGTAAATAATACTGTTATAAAAGTTGTGTCTAGAAACATATTTAGAAAAGAAAAATGAAATTATTAACAACAGGGATTTAGTTATATGTCGTAAACATTTTCTACTTCTCCAATTGTCACTTTTTGTTAATATTTTGAGATTATTTTCTTCACTTTCACATTTGATCAGACAAAGTATTTTACCATTTCTTAGCTGTAAAAAGCCTGAAAAAGGGTTGTTTTTCAATACATTTTTGTAACTACAGTGTCGCAATATATCACGATATATATCGTATCGTCACACATGTATCGTGATTTGTATTAAATCGCCAGATTCAGTTAAATACACATCCCTGGTCACAACGTATTTAGCAGATCCAAAGACTTGATTTTGAATCGCCATAAGTGTCTTTTTGTTTTATTTATGTAAACAACAATCTTAGAATTAGAGCAGATGACTTACCAAACATTACCTTTACTTTTCAAAATATAGTTATGTGACTAAATACGCAGCAATTTCACGTCAAATTGTACGTCTCTCATGAACGTAATTTAACTCATTCAGTGTCAAAAGGACACTTTACAATTGACTACATTTAATAATAAGTGATTGGTTTGTGTTTGGGTATTAATCCGTGAGGCTCCGTAGTATTACTCCATGATGCTCCGCAGTATTACTCCATGATGCTCCGTGGTATTACTCCATAATGCTCCGCAGTATTACTCCATGATGCTCGGTAGTATTACTCTATGATGCCCCAATATGTTACTACATGAGGCTCGGTGGTATTACTCTGTGACGCTCCTTAGTATTACTCTTTGATGCTCCATAGCATTACTACATGAGGCTCTATAGTATCACTCCCTGAGGCTCCGGAGTATTACTCTGTGAGGCTCCGTAGTATTACTCTGTGAGGCTCCGTAGTATTACTCTGTGAGGCTCCGTAGTATTACTCTGTGAGGCTCCGTAGTATTACTCAGTGATGCTTCATAGTATGACTATGCAAGGCTCAGTTGTATAACTACATAAGGCTCCGTAGTATGACCTCGCAAAGCTCCGTAGTATTATTCCATGATGCTCCGTAGTATTACTCCGTGATGCTCTATAATGTTACGTTGCAAAGCTCCCTAGTATTTCTCCAGGAGGCTCCGTGTTATTACTCAATAGAAAATAAGTGATTGGTTTGTGTTTGGTTTGTGTTCTGGAGTTCAATCTGGAACCTAAAAGGTTTCTTTATTCACTTGTATGACTGCTAACTGCTACTGCTCACGTGTCTTTACTATGTTCAGGATTTGATAAAAGGCAGAATACAAATGAATCTTTGAAACAAACTTACATGAAGTGACAGAATACTGTCATTTTACATTATTATAGTGTTGCTGCTCACTCAGGAACCCCAAAGAGGTAACATCACTTGCGGGAGGAAATAAACGTTCAGTGACTCGAGACTCCTTTGACAACGTAGAACTCGGCCTCTTCTCTGTCGCCGGGAAAACTTGAGTCACTCATTTTTTGATACGAAGGCCTCCCACGCGCAAAAAAAAAATCCTTTCCTACGCTTTAATACAATCAAATAGTCTGTTTCATACACACACTTGAGTGCACACTGAACACACACAGCTGTGGCCAAATCCAGGGGACTTCCACCGTCCTCGCTGCCAAGTGTTACAAACGACTCGCAAGCTGCTTCCAAAGAAGACATCAGATCAGCAGCATCACAAAGTTCTCCCAGACACCAGTCAGCACCTCCACGGAGAGGCCCTCCAGCCCTCGCATCTCCTCACGCTGATCCGACGGAAGTGGATGTCGCGGAGCGGGGTACACGGGGCCACTCAGGCTCCCACTGTGTTCTCCGCTATTCAAATGAGTGCTGTTTTAATTTGGGCTGCTTTGCATTTGACTGTGGGGCATGTCAGCGTGTGATGAGTAATCTCCTTTGATTAAGTCTCGCTCTGATAACTAGCTCAATGGATCAACCTGAAGGACGCCGAGCTAGCTAGCTGGTGGCATTAATACTTCAATTACATATTCCAAAAGAGGATGTTCTTGGGTAGGTTGTTGGGCGAGTTTTAACTCACTTTTCATAGCAGTAAAGAAAGTTCATATCTCCAAGAAAAGAGCCTGTTTATTCAGTTTGATTCATGCGTCAATTGTTTTCAAGTTTTAATTGAACACCATATTGTTGATGTAGTAGTCAATATCGCTGCAATATTGTGGACGTATTCCCTGTGAAAGACTGAAGATCAATACATGTAGCTGACCTTGAGTTTGGTATCATATGTGATGCATGTAAAGGTAAAACACACGTGTCAAACTAAACATGTAAGTATGTAAGAATAACCCAAGATGTGGGTTTGAGGAAATTTCCAATCATTTTAATAATATAACTTTCAGGGTATTAATCCGTGAGGCTCCATTGTATTACTCCATGATTCTCCGTAATATTACTACATGAGGCTCCGTGGTATTACGCCGTGAGGCTCCTTAATATTACTCTGTCAGGCTCCCTAGTATTAGTCTGTGACGCTTTATTATATTACTTTGCAACACTTAGTATTTCTCGTGTTATTACTCAATAGAAAATCGGTAGTATTACTCAATAGAGGCCCAATAGTATTACTCTACACAACTCTCTAGTGATACTTCCGGAGGCTCAATAGTATCACTCCACACAACTCTCTAGTAATACTTCGGAAGTATAAATAGTATAACTCTTCATGGCTCTGTAGTAATATTTCGGAAATCTAAATAGTATCACTCTTTATGGCTCTCTAGTAATATTTCGGGAGTCTCAATAGTATCACTTCTCATGGCTTTCTAGTAATACTTCCAGAGGCTCAATTGTATCACTCCTCACAGCTCTCTAGTAATACTTCTAGAGTCTCAATAGTATCACCCCTCACGGCTCTCTAATAATACTTTGGGAGTCTCAATAGTATCACTCCTCACAGCTCTCTAGTAATACTTCGGGAGTCTCAATAGTATCACTCCTCATGGCTTTCTAGTAATACTTCCAGAGGCTCAATTGTATCACTCCTCACAGCTCTCTAGTAATACTTCAGGAGTGTCAATAGTATCACTCCTCATGGCTTTCTAGTAATACTTCCAGAGGCTCAATAGTATCACTCCTCACAGCTCTCTAATAATACTTTGGGAGTCTCAATAGTATCACTCCTCATGGCTCTCTAGTAATACTTTGGGAGTCTCAATAGTATCACTCCTCATGGCTTTTTAGTAATACTTCCAGAGGCTCAATTGTATCACTCCTCACAGCTCTCTAGTAATACTTCGGGAGTCTCAATAGTATCACTCCTCATGGCTTTCTAGTAATACTTCCAGAGGCTCAATAGTATCACTCCTCACAGCTCTCTAGTAATACTTCGGGAGTCTCAATAGTATCACTCCTCATGGCTTTCTAGTAATACTTCCAGAGGCTCAATTGTATCACTCCTCACAGCTCTCTAGTAATACTTCGGGAGTCTCAATAGTATCACTCCTCATGGCTTTCTAGTTATACTTCCAGAGGCTCAATTGTATCACTCCTCACAGCTCTCTTGTAATACTTCGAGAGTCTCAATAGTATCACCCCTATATATATACGTATGTATACGTCCCTGGGGCCTTGAAGTATTATGCTGCAAGACTCTATAGTACTAGTCTTTGATCGATCGCCATAACCAAGACGGTGAAAACATTTCAGGTCTGGACTCTTGTTATCTGGAGTCTAGACTCCTGCTGGTCCGCCCACCCGTACCATCATCTAAAATGCAGTGACAGATTTGAACCTACAACCTCTTTTCTCTAGCATGGCCGAACGCAGACTCAAGCCTCAGCAGAATCACACGGCGCATCTTAAATCCCTTTGCTTTTAACATAACTGACCAGAAGTCCGCAGATGCAGCGTCACCATCCCCCCTCTCCCCAGGTGAGGGGCCCCCGGCTCTGCATCCTACAAGGGCAGTAGCTGTGGAGGTTGACACTGGGTCCCACCCTCCGTCCTGCGGGTGTTTGTGAACAGTAAGCCTGTTTTGGAAGCGAGTGTCCACACCACAGCTGTTGAACAGTTCAAGGCGGGGAGTCCTTCTGGGCAGGGGGACTGGGCGGTAATGAAAATTCCCCAGGAGAGAAGCGAGGGGAATTTTGCTCTGTTATTTGTTATGGGAAAAAAAAAGGATGGGACACATGCACAGGAGGGGAGAGACGAGAGGGGTGGGAGTCAGAGGACTCTGTGAGCCTGGATCTGTGCGCAAGTGTGTCTGTTCAGGTGGTCAAGCGCTCCCTCCGAGGGAAAATAAAAGAGGAAGAAAGGAATGAGGTGCAATGGCAGTGGGGGGGCCTCACCGTGAGGGACAAAGGAATCAGTGTGTTTCAATATTGCTAACATCGTCCGTATCAAGTTCAACAATTACAAACGTGTAGCTGTGTTTGTGGCCTCGTCCTGCCACTCAAACCAAGATACGGAATACTGGTGATGATTTTACTGTTACACACCTCAAGGTCACCAAACTCAAATAATTAAACAGAAGTCCATTAAAGCCTCAATCAGTAAGAACTGAAATAGTGCGTCTGGCAAGTTTAAGAACAAGTGCAATTACAATGTCCTTAATTCTCTTTTGCACTGTTGCCAATGTCTACATGTTGTTTACAAAACGAGATAAGCTTTTGTCGTGTCAGTGTCGCGGTTTATCTTCACGTTACCTTGAACCTCGTGCCCATATCCAGTGGTGGAGGTCAACACAAGGGATACCTCAAACACATTTGTTTTCTAGCCTGTGAAACAAGGGTTAAAAGGCTCTCGGTGCTTCAGAGATAAACGCTGAGCCAAGAATCTGATACTTAGTGAAGATCATCCTTAAAGTAATAACTACACTTCTACTGAGAGATAAAATAAGAATATAAAAGCTAGGTATTGCTGCTTTAACGTCACAATAAGTAATGATATAATTTACTTTATCAATGTTTTCACCACTATAATGTACTCTAATGTACTCCAAATCCAAACAAATGCTATTAATGACAAAGGTTGATGAAGCTTAGCTATACAGGATGAAAATAACAATCAATAAAGAATAATTGAGTCTCCAAACATGTTGGACGAAAGATACAACATGGTCTGGATGGATGGATGGATGGATGGATGGATGGATGGATGGATGGATGGATGGATGGATGGATGGATGGATGATGGACAGGTGGATAGATGGATGGACAGACGGATAGACGGATGGACGGATGGACAGACAGATGGATGGATGGATGGATGGATGGATGGATGGATGGATGGATGGATGGATGGATGGATGGATGGATGGATGGATGGATGGATGGATGGATGGATGGATGGATGGATGGATGGATGGATGGATGGATGGATGGATGGATGGATGGATGGATGGATGGATGGATGGATGGATGGATGGATGGATGGATGGACGGAGGAACGAATGGATAGATGGATGGATATTTGGACGGAGGGACGGATGGACGGAAGGATGGATGGATGATGGATGGATGGATGGATGGATGGATGGATGGATGGATGGATGGATGGATGGATGGATGGATGGATGGATGGATGGATGGATGGATGGATGGATGGATGGATGGATGGATGGATGGATGGATGGATGGATGTTTATGCTGTTTTAGCTACTCTGTAGTAACGTTCTTCACTTTACAGTGAACTAATGCTGTTTATGTGTTTGTTTAGTTCTACGGTGTCAATAAACATCAGTGAAAAGTCTCTGTTCAATCCATCGACACCATAACCTGCATTAAGTCAGCAAACCTAGAAAAGTAACTTTTAATTGACGGTGTCAGTAAGTTATTTTTGTGTAATTCATCTACTTAAAAATAAGTTTCCTAAATCTCCTGAAGAAAACATATTCCGATTCCTTGTGTAGACATTTTTTATTTACTCCCACCCACAGTCAAGGCCACGACCCTGATGCAAAGAAAAAGGATAAAAGTCACAAATGTAAAGTTGCAAACGAGTACTAGTAAATATTGTGAAAATATTAAAATGTCTGAAGTTGAGAATTCAAATGATCTTTCATTCATTTCCATATCATCATAATTGTCACATATCACATTTTATTTAGTTTAATAGTTTAAAACAAAATAAAAAATATAACAAAAATGTATTTTCGATCAATATGTCAGTGTTAGCTGGTAATACTAGTAATTACCTGGAAGGATTTCTCTCCTCTGGTCCTGAAGCGTGTTCAGGAACCATCAGTAGATTCTGATCCACAGACCTCAGAGCCCGAGCTGGAGTGTAAGTCTGGATCAGATCACTGATTAAAGGAGGAGTCTGACCATGAATAGATCTGAAAGTAAGAACCAGAATTTTTATCCTGAAAGAAACTGGCAGCCAGTGAAGAGTTTTAAGGATCGGAGAAATGTGAGTTCTTCTACTAGAGCGGCTCAGAATTCTTGCTGCAGCCAAGACAGCTCCTTCTTGTTAAGAAAACAAAATAAACTGTTACAATAGTCTTTAACGAGAAGACAAAAACTCATGGATTATAAATTCCAGATCGTGTTGTGACATTATTTTCCTAATTTCAGAGATTTTCGTCAGTTGAAGAAAACAGTTTCAGGTCAGTTTTCTACTAGACTAGATACGACACATGAAAGAAACTGTTTACATCGAAAGTTATTAACGAAACATCTGAAAAATCTCTGGAATCAATTTCTTTCAACGTTAGTCGGAGTTTTGTCATTTTTCGAAAGTATCCAAAATAGCTCCGCCCGAGATTACCATCGGACCACGAGAAAGGAAAACCGCCAGTTTCAACACGACTCCTTTCCAAAACACGCATTATTCTCCGACATCCTCGCACCCCCGACACAACCCCGGTGTGGGAAAAAAAAAAAAGCCGATCGCGACTCGGCTCGGCCCGACGTATAATTATCTCCGAGACGCGTAAGAAGCCGATCGGGGGGGGAAATACTACGGCGTAAACCCCGGCAGTGACTCATATATAAAAGTCATCAGTGAAATATCAGGTTCTGAGGACGACCGCATGGATGGAGGAGGAGGACGTCTCGGTGCGTTTCGGAGTCTTTCTGGTGTGCGGTGATACCATGCATGCATGTGGTGCCATGTGTGTGCGGCGGGTAGGACTGTTTCGGGGGCCTGAGGTCTCTGAAGGATTAATGGTGGCAGGCCAGGCAGGGTAATCAGGACAGCGGATAAGTCCTGGTCATCCAGGCGTTGAGCTGAATAAACATGAGAGACTTGTGATATTCTACACACACACACACACACACACACACACACACACACACACACACACACACACACACACACACACACACACACACAGACAATTGAAATAATCACACACATGCACACGCCGGATCTAGAAGGAGCCAGACTTGTTCCAGAGAATGATGCCAATCAAGAGACAGTGTCGCCCACGATCTCACACACACACACACACACACACACACACACAACGTACACTCGGTTGCAGTCGCAGACCCCCCCGGGGTCATCGAGTGAAGCATGTTCATTAGGCTTTAGATAAGTCCTCGCCGTAGACAGCGGCGTATAAAACATGCCTGGACTGGAGCTCAATCGTTACTTGGCCGTTCTCCAGGCTGGAGCCGGTCCTGATGTCGTACCTGCTTCCTGTCGAGTGTGTCGTCGTGGGAGACCCCGGGACGAGTGTTTATCGCCCTATGGGTCTGAACCAAAGTGCTCACCGAACAAGAGAGGATGAACGATGAGACACACAATGTTTTTTATTCTGTCATAGCTATAGCATCAATGAACTGTGACGTATAAATGTGTGTTAAGATAAAAAGAACAAAGGAGAATATGGTCCGTCCATGTTTCTTTCAGTCATCCGTCCACTTTACTGTCCGTCTATATGTCCCTCCATCTTTCTGGCCACTGTATGTCCGTCTTTCTGTCCTATCTGTCTGTTTTTCCCCCATCCATCCATCTGTCTGTCCACTTCTCTGTCCATCTAGCCACCGATCCATCCATCCTTCCATTGGGTCATCTCTCCATCCACCATCTGTCCACCCATTGGTCCACCCCTCCATCCGTTTGTCTGTCCCTCCGTCAATCTGTCTATCTATACGTCAGTCCATCCATACATTCATCAATCCATCTTTTACTCATACGTCGATCCATTGGTTCATCCAATAAATCCATCCATTCGTCCCTCCATCCATCCATCCATCCATCCATCCATCCATCCATCCATCCATCCATCCATCCATCCATCCATCCATCCATCCATCCATCCATCCATCCATCCATCCATCCATCCATCCATTCATCCATCCATCCATTCATCCATCCATCCATCCATCCATCCATCCATCCGTTCATCCACCATCTGTCCACCCACCCGTCCATCCCTTCCATTGGTTTGTCCATCCATCCATCCATCCGTCCTTCCGTCCGTCCGTCCATCCATCCATCCATCCATCCATCCATCCATCCATCCATCCATCCATCCATCCATCCATTCATTCATCCATCATCCGTCCGTCCGTCCGTCCGTCCATCCATCCATTCATTCATCCATCACCTGTCCGTCCATCCATCCGTCCGTCCGTCCGTCCGTCCGTCTGTCCATCCAACCATCCATCAACCATCCATCCATCCATCCATCCATCCATCCATCCATCCATCCATCCATCCATCCATCCATCCATCCATCCATCCATCCATCCATCCATCCATCCATCCATCCATCCATCCATCCATCCATCCATCCATCCATCCATCCATCCATCCATCCATCCATCCATCCATCCATCCATCCATCCATCCGTCCATCCATCCATCCATCCATCCATAGAGCTATACGCTCTGGAAGTCATATAGTATCGTTTGAGTTTTCAATTGTTCTCTTCATCCTCCTATTCTCTCCGGACCTAAAACACCAGGTAACAAATTAAACCAATCTGGAAAAACCCAGTCTTCCGTCAGGTGTCGCCGGATCGTTCCAAGCGTAATCAAGTCTACTTCTAGCCCGAGCATGGAGAGTCTAAACACTTACAGGCAACACCAGATAAAATAACTCCTTGCACACGTTGGAAAGTTAAAAAACAAGCTGGGAGCTATCAGGGACTGGCTGTGCTTGTTGTGGCCACACGCCAAGAGTAGGTATGCAGCCCAATGGACACCATCTGCATGAACACATTTTAAAAGCTAGCATTTCAAAAGTGGCCCCGGTTTTTGTGTGTGTGTGTGTGTGTGTGTGTGTGTGCCGCGTCGGAAACTAGGAGCGAATGCTTCACGCCAAATCAGGGGGACGAGGTGGGAGAGCAGGACATTCCTGCGAGATGACAAGCCATCACAGTCACACACCAGCACAGGAATGTCGGGAAAACAGACTGGGTGGGTGAAGCGAAAGAAGGATGAGTGAGCGAGCGAGGGAGGTAGACTGGGGTGGGGGGGACAGAAGATGAAGAAAACGTGTCACTTCATTAGAAATACTAGTCATGGGAGCGAAGGAGTAAAAAAGAGTGGTTTCACATCTACCGCACCGTCCCACGCAGCCCTGGTCCAGTTTCTGTCATGCCACTGAAAAATCACCGTAGGGGTGAGTGAAGGGAAGGAAAACAAATCTGTTGGAGGATATTAAAGTTAGACGACAAAGAGCTGCAGGAATGCGTCTGGTGGCAGTGGAGGGGATAGTAACGTGGGAGAAGAAGAAGTGTGAACACTGGTGAATATGCGCTCCAGATGTGTCGGCCCGTCACACCGCAAGTAAACACCCCCACTGATGGACAGTTTCGGGACTGGATGGCCTCACCGTCCTCTCCCCGGGGAGGGAGCTGGAAAGGGGAGAGGAGGAAAAGGGAGGGTGGTTGGTGGTGGTGGTGGAGGGAGGACAAGAGCATGAGAAAAGGAGGGGAAGTTGTCGGGATCAGTGCTGAGGGACCCGAGCCAAGAACAAGTCACCCTGAGGACCCGTGTAGCCTGGCAGGCTGGGTAGACGCATGGAGAGAAAAGAAACAAGAGTAAGTTAAGAAGAAGAAAAAAAAAAAGGAGGGAAGAAGGAAATGGAGGTATAGTGAAGCAGAACTGGTCTTAATAGTTCCCCTCTTGTCCCCCCACACCCCCCCCCCCACCCCGGCCTCCGAGGGGGCTCCTGCACCATCAGCAAATTTCCGTCTGGCACGGAGCTGCAAACTCCTGGGAGCAAACTGAAATATGAAGATCAAGAAAAAGAAGGACGGGAGGAGAAAGAGAAGGAGAAGAGCAGGAGAGATTAGGTCAGTAGTGGCAGCAGACGGGAAATAAAAAGTGAGACGACGAAAACCTTTAGAAGCTTGTTTTTTCTCATGTTCTCACCTTCATAGGTTACAAAACATCAGGTCCAGGAAAGGGATTCCTCCCGTTTGAGTCGACGACATGTTTGTTTAAGTGTGAATGTGGGCCGTGATGGCCCGTCCAAGGTGTCCCTCACCTCTGACCCCAATTAGCTGGGACATGATCCAGACCCTGACATTCTTTTGTTTCCACAAATCCCATAAAAAATATGAAATTGAAACATGAATTTAGGCGTCACACTAATGCAGTGTTATTTAAATGATAACTGAGAATTACAGCAACATACTTGATAGCAACTCATCTCTTCCATACGTTAATAATGAATGGATTAGACAAGATATAGAAAAGAGGAAGAGATGAGCTCAGTCTTTTGTCGGGAATCCAAATGGTACATTTTTATGGTCCGTCCACAACAAGTACACAAGAAATTCATATTTAATCTTGAGGACAAAGCTTTTGTTGGATGATTGTTTGGTTCTCTTGTTTTTGAACAACACAACTATATAGTCTTCATGTGTGTACGAAGGATTTCTATGTCTAAAAGCAGCAGAAACATGTAGGTTTAAAAAAGTAAGGGTCAGAAAAATAGGTATTACTTAACAAAAAAATGAAAAAGATGATAGAAAGGAAAGCAAAATTACACAAGAAAGCTCTGCAGATAGTGATGAAGGAGAGAAAATGGCTGAAATTATGGAAATTATCCAGATTTAATATGTATTCAATATGTTTCATACATTTCATGGGGGTCATATGCCTCCTTTCCACACACTAACATTAACAAAAGGAGCTGAAATTCTGGAAATTGTCCTTAGTATGTAAAAAATATCTTTTAAAAAATTGTACGTATATCCATTTTCATGAGGATCTCCTGCCCTAATATGTTCCCCCTTTTCCATGATCAAACCTTTACCCAAAGGTTCAGTAGTCCCCGTGTTATTTTTCAAGCACACACTATATATTTTTTAAATATATATATAATACGTTAAAAATGCATCACCAGAGGTCAGAGAGTTTAGCACTCAATGGTAATTATTACAAATTGGTCAAACGCGGCTGTAATTATGTTTAAAAATACACATGTTGGAAGACTCTTCCGCTCCTCGCTGCAAAAGAACATGATGCAAAACCCTGTCCAACGTGACCCCCAGTGAATCTGGGTCACGACGTGACACCTTAAGTAAAATCAATGTTTTAAACAGATGCTCATTTGATAACTTTTCCTACCGGGAATGACACTCTCTGGGAAAATTGACGCGGAGAAATGATAGCGGCGATGTTTGTAATCACCAACGGCAAATCCGATATGGCACCTCCGAGTGAGGACTTCCTGAAATCACATTAGTGGATCTGCTGAAGGTGGGGGTGATACGTCTGAGTCCCATCAAGTGCACCGGAGCCGCTATCAGAAGGCAGCGCTGATGACACCATTGCATTAAGCAGCTGTCCACTCCCATGATCATTAGCGTGATACGGATGCAGCGGAGCGGTGAGCGAGATGCTGCCTTTTGCTACAAAGCCTGGCCTCCAGGGAGGGCGAGAGGCGAGGAGTCTAAACACCATCAAGTCGCCACAGCCATCAGAGACGGGGTCCAAACTTCTACATCCGCACTTCATCGGTGGAGGCACGGAGAAGGAAAATAATAATAAAAGCTTCAACAAAAACAAGATGTCTATAGTAGTAGTGCTAAGCAGCTTATTCAAACCCAGATTGTTTTTATTTTTATTTTACGGTGTTTACGACCCTTTTTAATTCAAAACGTTTTTAGCGTTTTAAAAGGTGTTCCTCAACCTTTTTTGTACCGCTAGCTAGTGATGGTCTGATGAAGCTTCATGAAGAAGTGTCAATATTTTCAGAGTCCACTAGATGGCGATGTCTGCTCTAGTTTCCCTTGTTTTTGTTTTGTTTTGTTTTCCTTGTTCTAACGAAACGTCATGTTATTTCTAAACTGATGGCGCCACCTACTGACCTCTAAACAACATGACACTGTTTCATTAAGCTTCATCAGTATATCACTACTGCCAACCAGTTACATGTCTATATTCATGGGCCGACATTCGGATAGAAAAAAGTAAAAATACAATGGCATTATCTGTGAAAAAACTACAATTAGATGCATAAAAAAAACTCAGCATAACGCTGAATCAGCAAGATCTATGGCCTTGTTACAGGTATTTGCGTCTATGTTTATTTGATTGTATGCTGACGATGGTGTTCTGTTTGAGTGAGTCTCCTAGCTTGTTTGTTACTTGTTTTTAAGCATTATTTACATGGAATGAAGAATCTGAAACACAAGTTTTGTTTCTAGAGTTTGTCTTTTACTCATTTTCACAAGTCAAGAGTCACACGTTTATGTTATTTCAGACAAAATCAGTTCTGAATGAAACGCCTTTTAGGCAGTTATAATAAATAGAGCTTTCCTTTTTCGTTTTTCATTTCGGTTTGCACACGCAGTTGGAGCTTAAGATTGGAAGCACGCTTTTTGGTCCTCAAGTCATTCATGGATCCAGATGGTAAATCACAACCTTTTTTTGGAGTTTTTTTTGCAAATTTTGACAATCACATAACCTCCTAGACAGAGGTAATGACAAATCCATCCATCCACCATCCGTCCCCCAGCAGCCCTATAAAGAGGCTCCCCACTCCCTGGACGACCTCTCTTCTTGAGGCGTCCCAGAACCGTCCGAGGTCTTCACCTGGGTCTCCTCCTAGCTGGACAACCCTCCAGCTTGATATCCTTCAGGCAGTCTCAAACCACCTTTGTTCTCCATGTGCAGGAGCTGTGGTTACAGGCAGATTTCGGTCCACAATGGCAGACCAGTACGAGAAGAGCCACCAGACAAAGAGTCCCAACCTAGCATTGGATCTCGATTATGTTGGTAGAGTTCTTTGTCTGGGTTTATCAATCGCTAACCGACTCAAAAATGAATGAGAAAATTACCAAAAACTACTATTCTTCTGAAAATACAAAGAACAACTTTGAATTTAACTTTTGAATTAACCAAGGCAAGAGACCAAGAGCAAACAAAAGATTAATCAAATTAGTCATTCAAGCCAGGGAAGATTTTTTGGCCTTTAGCATGTATCAAATTCTCATCCAAGAATGTAACCTTGCTCATGGATAACCGTGTCAGTCTGACACAATGAGGTGAAATTGTGCCACAACGCAGCATCTAATTAGCTTAATTATGTGTTTTAAGAAGTGGATTAACGGGAACAAATCAGAGGTAATTGAAGATTAGCGAGTTGTTTTTCTTCCCCCCTTTTATCAAATAGGAGCCGGCATTAGCGATGTGTCCTATCATTCCTGGATGTGAGGAAAATGAAGGATTTCTTTCACACCAAAAAGAAAGAATGGACTTGAACATCGCACCACCTCATGTCCCATGATGCTTAGCTCAATGTCATTCAGGTACATTTTTAATAAGTTTCAATAAGTTTTGAATTACTCAAATATGTTTTCACCATCTAAGTCAGGCTCGGGGGCTAATTGTATTCCTTGAGTAGATGGTTAGAGGCCCACAGTTTATTCTATATTATTCAACCAGAAAATATACATATTGTTAAACAAATTTTTTCAACCAAGCTTTTTATAAAATGATCAGACGAAAACACCAAAAAAGTGAAGACATATTGAAGTTAATCCTTTAATACTGAAGATCTTTCTCCTATCTGGAAATGAGTTCTTATATTGTGGAACGTCTCCCACTCGTTGTGATGGAATGGATAAAGATTTTGAAAGAGATGACTCTTGGCATGATGTCACTTTTATCACTAGTTTTATACTTTATCAAACGGGCCCGAAACCAAGCCAAGAACAAATGATTCACAGGTTGTGACGACGTTGTTGTGTTACATATTACTCGAGTCGAAATATAAGATTTATAATTGCAGTTTATCACTTGCTATGATCCATTTCATTCATCTGTAAAGTGAACTGGAAGGAATTGATAGTTAATATTTTGTTGCTAGATATTAATTGGATCGCTATCGGTTAATCGCTAATTAGCTAAATAGGTAAATAGCTTTAGTAACTGGATAAGCACTTATGTAGAACATACCTCTGCCAAGGTACCATTTCCACCCATATTGTGATTTTTTAGCCTGTATTATTGACACATTTGTATTATCTATATTATTAGACCATCTACCGGATGGAGTTACAGATTACATTACATTTTTTTGTTTGATTGTAATTAAGTAAGTAAGTAAGTCATTTTTATTTGTATAGCGCTTTTCCAGACCAGGGTCACAAAGCGCTTAAACAATCAAAACAATATTCAATAAAGTATATATTTTAAAGATCAAGATAAAACTGATAACACAACAGGAGTTCCAGAAAATCAAGGAAAAGCCTGAACAAATAGAAACGTCTTAAGATGTTTCTTAAAGGAGTCAGTAGACTCCATCAAGCGCAAGGAATTGTCAATTTGATCTTCATTTTTGGTGAAGACTACAGACAAAGAAATGTGAGTATGACTTATGCATGGAATATTAAGATGAGACACAGCATCACGTACAACAAAAAAGGATATAAAAAGTGAATCAGAGCAACAAACAAACTGTAAAAATGTTTTCATAAAGTCGAGGCGTCTCAGAACAGAATCTTAAATGGCTAAGGCAACACAGTTTGTATCATTGGTGCTCCTTTTTTTTTCCTTCTGTTTTTTCCTTCTGCTATCATTAAGAAGGTTCGGCTGTTTTTATCTAATTGCCCGTAACAGGGAGATGAACATTCCTTCCCTACAACACAAACACACAGTTTGACATTCACGCACAGCCACACGGTCCCTGGCGGACCCTAGTCCATGACTCTCACTAGGCGCTTGTTGATGTGTGTTTACTGAGCTATAGACGCGGTGGTTGAGTGAATATTCCTCACACGTTGGGACAGTCCGCAACCCCAGCGCGTCCCTGTAGACCCCCACCCTGTCTGCCTGTACCCTCTGATTTGGACAGAGGGCAATCAAGCAGACCCGGTAAACAATACACAACGAGGCTGCTGGAAAAACCACAATAGCTCCCCCTAAATGTATTCCTGCGATCGCGCTGGGGGACAGCAGTGTTTGTCCAATCACGGGTCTGTCAGAGGGAAACCGTAACGCAGCGACTATTAAAATGATCAAGGGTGTTGCCTAATGGCCGGGGAAGGATGACATGTTGCACGGTGCTTTTCGTGGAGCTTCACAGGGGGAAACACGCATTAGACGGATGGCCCCGTCGTCAAGACGTATGTGGTTCGAGTGTCAGTCGCTGCTTTTCAAAGGGTTTTTCTTGTTTATTTTATCTGGAGAACATCTCCAGAGACTTCTAACGGCCAAGAGGGCAGGAGCTGGGGGGGCTTCCGATGACCCCTTTTGTGGCTCTTATGCTGGAGCGAAGTTTCACATTTTCTGAAGTCGAATTGAGGAGATTTAGAAGTGGGAACTCATAGATCCACTCGTCTTAGATTAATGTCGGATGACTCCCGAAAACCTGTCAGGTGTCATTCCCCCCCCCGCCCACCCCCGAAACCATCACCCTCCCCCAGGATGTTGCAAACATTTATTGCGATGGATTGGTGCTTGCATTCCTGACCTCTTTTTTTTAAAGACTTGTGTTAATGGTGCGACTTAAGAGCTTTTCTCTGACAACAGGAATTCACTGGTGCCGCACGGAAATTAATGTGATTACATTTTAATTATGATTTGTTGTTTACTAAAGATATATTTAATGCAATCGTATAATGTGGTTTTCACTCGAGACAACATGGAACTATGTCAGTGTGTCAGGGCTTTATGAAGCTGGAAAAGCAATCCATACTGGTTTAAAATGTCACTCAGATGCAAAATAAACAATATTATTTTGGTTACAACACGGAAAATCTATATTTTAATCGGAAAACTATGCTTCTCCTATCAAATTATTGTTTTTTATAGTTGTTATTTAACCATAAGGTACACATTTATTTTATTTGTATTGTATTTGTCCAAACCACAGGAAGACATCAGTGATGGTTAGGATTAGGGTTAGGCTAAGGGTTAGGGTCATGGTTAGGGTTAGGGTTAGGGTTAGGGTTAGGGTTAGGGTTAGGGTTAGGGTTAGGGTTAGGGTTAGGGTTAGGGTTAGGGTTAGGGTCATGGTAAGGGTTAGGGTAACGATCATGGTTAGGGTTAAGATCATGGTAAGGATTAGGGTTAGGCTAAGGGTTAGGGTCATGGTTAGGGTGAGAGTTAGGGTTAGGATCATTGTCAGGGTCATGGTTAGGGTTAGGGTAATAGTTAGGGTGAGAGTTAGGGTTAGCCGATAACGATGCTGGGTCGGTAAAGTATATATATAAAATGAAAAACACAGTGAGGTTTGTATTCTTTGACAAAATACAATTTCTCCAAATTAAAAAATACTGTACTAAAATGTGTTTCCATTTTAATGGGCATTTTTATGTATTTATTTCGGGGTTAAATTGCGTATATCTGCTACACACAGTGTACATGTCTTTTCATTCAGGTTAATTTTCTCAAGGACAAAAAACAATCTCAGAACCAGTGCCATGTTGGGACCATTGATCTGTATCTTTATTTGCAACTGTCCCGAAGACTTTTTAAGGCTAATATTGAAGACGTTTAAATGGAGGTTCATGGATATAATGGTAAATTAGAACATAAGGAGGACACATAGATGACAAAATAGTATTTGAACTTCTTCTCAGTGATATGATGAGCAGTTTGTGTATCTCTGGGAGGTTCAGAATCCAATGGACCTCAAAATCAAAAGAAGCCTGTTTACGATGTGTGGGCCACTCTTGGTGGGTCGAGCTCGGCCATCTTGTTAGATGCCCAGAGGCGAACCAGAGATCGTATCTCTCGGTTGTCCTAAGTACGCCTGGGTATTCTTCTTGAGGAGACCACTTGAAACCAGTTGAGAGTACACAGAAGTTTGAACTCCTCTCTGTGGTGAAACATATATTTTATTTCTCTAGTTAGTTTGGACGCTTTACTACTCATATGGTGTCACCATGAAAAATAAATCACTGAAATGTTTGCAACTTTTTAAATCAGATTTTCTCGGTTATTATTTCATGACCAAACCCACGGCAGAAACGCTGGCCGAGGACAAGACGGTGACTCTCGGCTCTTGAAAAATTAAAATCTTTAGAATCATAGATGTCATCGATTGAAGATTATTTTCATGTTTTTTATTGCCTACGTTTGCACAACTGCCTTCCAAAGTGAAACCACACCAGAGTTGAATCCTGAGCATTTTAAGCATGAGTGAGCCATACGATTTGAATTTTCATTGAACTAAGTTTAAATGTCATTTCCAACCTTTGATTGTTTTCAAGACAATTCATTGATCCATTGATTCAACTGGTAAAACTTGTCAATATTACAAGGATTGATAAAACTATCCGTATTTTGAAGTTTAAATGTGGACACAATTTATCAAACCGTGTTATGTAGAAAACAAAATGCAAGTTTTCTTAACGGGAGGCTGTGTGTGGAGGATTTAAAGACTTAAATATTCTCATATCTGTGTATAAATTGGATTATGAAGCGTAGATTATGGGATTTCCTCCGTGTGGTTTAACCCTTGTTTTATCTCAGGGTCAAGGTGACCCGAAGGCCCCGAAAAACAAACGTGTTTACCTTGACCCGGAGGCAACACGAGGGTTAAAAGAAAATGGTTGACCCCACGCTGAAGACGAGGAGAGAGAGTTTCGCTCCAGTCTTACCTGCTGCTGCTGCTGTGGCAAATGATTAGGCTGCTGAAAGCATCTCATTATCTGTATTTATGAGGGAGTGAGCAGCCGAGGTAATGACAGCTTTACTCCAAAGAGGTACTCTCTCTTTTCCTCTCGGCCTCTGCGCACACACACTTTACTCTTCCTCTTTCAAAACAAACACAGTGGCACCAAACAATTGAGCAGGCTTTTCGTCTGGGATAACGGTCAGCGCTGCAGCCGGGAAAAAAAAAAAGACTTTAGACTTTCGAACGTGCTCAGTTTTAGGACTTCTATTGTCGCACTGACTTTATGATTTTTATGTCTTATTCCCGACCACGCCTACTCTGTTGTGATAGGTCAGAGGGTGAGCCACGTCAACTGCTCACCACTGAAAACCACTTAAATAAATGAATATCACGTTTAATGATGCTTTCATTCATTCATTTTCTGAAGCTTAATCCCTTATGGGAGTTTCCGGGTTAGATGAAGTCTATCCCAGGTTCTTTGGTTGGGGGGGACACCCTGGAAAGGACTCCAGTCTGTCGCCAGGCACACAAAGACATACCTACAATTTCCCCAAGTTTCAAATTAACCTCTGTGTTTTTTTGGACTGTGGGAGGAAACCAGAGTGCCAGAATCCAAGCAACATCGGGAGAACAGGGAAGCGAACCTACAACCTTCTTGCTGTGTGAATGGTGTATTTAAACAGTTAATACTATACTAAACTATTTCTTAATCGGTTTCAAATACACGCACAAAATATACCAAATATACACAATAAACAAATATATATATTTAATTAAAACATTTCACTATGGAATGAGGTTGAATTAAGCATCAAAAAGAGAATTAATAATAACTAGAATTTGACATTTTAAAATAAATTCATAGAGAAATAAAACGTGTTGTTTATAAGTACAAATGTAATTAAAAAAAAAAAAAATTTAGATATGAAAAAAACATGTATTAAAATGTTGCAACTGAAAAAAAAAAAAAAACTAAAGGTAAACAAAATAAATTGTGGAACATTTTTGGAAGTCGGAACAATTTTGTCTTAATCTTGAAAAGAAAAACAACCACAAACACTAAAACATGTGTTTTTTACATTTGACATTGTGCTAATGAGGGCTTGCCCCCTCGCCTCCTTCCCCCCGACCCCCCCCCGGGCCACACATGCCTAGGTCAGGTCTAGACCTTTCCCCTGGGTAAGCTGTAGACCTGATCCATCACACAGATGCAGTCAGAACACTCTGCAGTTTGCCTCGGACCGAAATAATGTGAGCCTTAAACCAGCGCCATGAGTCAGTTTTGCAAACTATACATTTGACTCCATCACTCAAGTGTATTTCAAACCACTTTGATGCAATAGTTGTCGTATCTGTGACTGTAAACGAGCAGAATTAAAATCGGATCATCCGTTTCTTTTGCTTGTTTGTAACATTTCAAAAGTTTTTTTTTTTCAAAGTGATGGTTAAAGCTCTGGTTAAAGTTTCTGGTCACAGTTGCATCTGCTGCTCATCACCTATAGTTCTCTATATAGATATTTGTTTTCCCATCAGAGCATCCCACCCGAGGGGCTGACCATATTTCTTATTAGTACAGATTCCGTTGCCTCGGGGCCCGGAGAGCGAAAAAGCTATTTGACCGAACTCGGAAGCCCAATAACGCTCCATCGATTAGGACGAATGAGCATCATATTGGAAACACAGGTGGCTCCAAAGAAATTAAAAAAGCGGCAACAAAGAAATCAAAACTAAAGCATATTAAATCCCCTTCGCCACAAGTTTGTGCGTCTGTTTGTGCGTCTGTTTGTGCGTCTGTTTGTGCGTGGATTGTCTCGGCTGCTGGCAGAAATCCACGATAGCAAACAAATATATATATATAAAGAAAAACAACAATTTCACGAACCTACAGGGACAATTGGAGTACACCAAAGTATATATATATATATATATATATATATATATATATATATATATATATATATATATATATATATATATATATATATATATATATATATATATATATATATATATAAAATAACAATCCTATTAGTAATGTTGGTCATTGTTACAGTTAAAATATATACTATAAAAAGGCCAAAATACATAAGACAAACACAGGAGTTCCAGATAATCAGGGAAAAGCCTGAACAAATAAGAATGTCTTAAGATGTTTCTTGAAGGAGTCAGTAGATCATCAAACACAGAGGAAGATCGTTCTAAAGCTTAGGAGCAACAGTCTGGAAGGATTTCTCTCCTCTGGTCCAGAACCGTGTTCAGGAACCATCAGTAGATTCTGATCCACAGACCTCAGAGCCCGAGCTGGGGTGTAAGGCTGGATCAGATCACTGATGTAAGGAGGAGTCTGACCATGAATAGATCTGAAAGTAAGAACCAGAATTTTAAAATTGATCCTAAAAGAAACTGGTAGCCAGTGAAGAGTTTTAAGGATCGGAGAAATGTGAGTTCTTCTACTAGAGCAGCTCAGAATACTTGAGTTTTGTATTAACTGCAGGCGAGACAGATACTTCTTGTTTAGACACCAAAATAAACTGTTACAATAGTGTAAACAAAAAGACAAAAATTCATGGATTATAAACTCCAGATCGTGTTGTGACATCATTTTCCTAAATTAAGAGATTTTTCTCAGTAGTTCACACAATTACATTGATGCAGGGGCCACTTTATATGCTGCCACTGTGGTTGGGGGCCATCGAGACAGAATTGAAATGTCACTCATTTTCTACTCACCCTCTTGCCAACTAAGGGTTGGGATTATTTTTAGAGTTATAAACAAAAATGTTTGTTCATTTTAATGTAGCGACTGATGCTCAGTTGTCTTCGTCCTTATCTTTATCTATTGTCTTATCCGGAATAACTTAAATAAGTCTTATATATAAAAGAATAGATATTTTTTCCGAAACAATTCCTCAAGTCGAGGCTTCAATACAAGATGAATGTTATGGACGAGCAGTATGGAGGGATTTGGATGTTTTTAAGTTTGTCTTTTTGGACGAAGATGAAGACGATGGAGCTCCAGTCGTTACATTAAAATTAACAAACATTTTTGTCAATAACTCTAAAAAGGAACAGATTAATCTGAAAATAATCCCAACCCTTAGTCGACACGAGGGTGAGTAGATCATGAGTGAAGTTTGAATTATCACTTTAATATTTAATTTAAATAATTATTTAAATATTGAATTTTATCTCTGAATCGAATTTCTCACTTTTATTTTGATTGACAGAAGAATCCAAAAATATTTAAAGTAGAAACTAGTTTAGAGAAGAATATATTTAGAGCTGCAGGAAATTAAATGCAGGTGAAAATAGAAAGTGGGGGAAATAATATCAAGTCCTGAACATAAGAACGTGTATTTATTTCATACAGTTCTTGGTCGTTTGTTTGAGATTCGTCTGAAAAGCAGAGAAATGTTTCTTTTATTGCTTGAATTCATCAGGTTTTCCAAAGGTAAAAGCATCATTTCACATCATTTTCTGCTGCTCTTCGTCTAATCGTGACCCGACATCAGTTCCGCTCATATCCGAAAGTTGCTCTTTCACGAGGGCGAGCGAGCGAGAGTGTTTGTGTTGTAAATACTGCGTGTGGATGGGCTATAATATGAATTGGCTGCAACTGGATACATGTGACTAGGGGGCAAATGGATCTAATGGTAGTCTTAATGCTGGCCTTGAATAATGAGGCCTTTGTCTAATAAAACTGGAAAGCCTCCAAATACCTATAGGGACCACGGCTAGTTAGAGCAATAACAGTCTATCAAAAGAGAAAGCAAAGTGATTACTTAGAGGGTAATAAATACAAGGTCCTCGCTAGGGGGTAGGATGGGGGAGATAAAGGCTCGGACAGAAAGAGAAAGAAACACATATTAACACGGCGTATTAGGACTTCAAACTTCTTCTGGTTCAGTCGCATGTGAGCTTTATGGTGAACTGAAATGTAGAGTTTTTAGTTTATTTTATTTTTTAGAAACCAAATATGTCGCTGTCTTAAGCTGTAACTGTTAATTACTTCAAATCTTTTATCGAAGATAGAGGAAGAATCAGAGAAGGTGATCATGACTTTACCTCAAGCCTTTTCTTCCATTCATTTCTCAAACCATTTGTCACGGCAATGATTTACAGAGCTATGGTACAATCTATAATTTACAATAGTCGTCAAACAATTTAATCTATAATTAAACAATTTAATCTATAATCAAACAATTTTAACTGTAATCAAACTATTTTCAACTATAACCAAACATTTTCAACTATAATCAAACTATTTTCAACTTTAATCAAACAATTTCAACTAAAATTCAACCTTTTTCAACTGTAATTAAAGAAATTTCCATTTTAATCAAAGAATTTCCCCCTAAAATTCAACCATTTTCAACTATAATCAAACAATTTCATATGTAATCAAACAATTTCAACTTAAATTCAACAATTTTCAACTGTAATCAAACAATTTCAACTAAAATTCAACCTTTTTCAACTGTAATCAAACAATTTTCAACTTTGATCAAACAATTTCCAACTAAAATTCAACAATTTTCAACTGTAATCAAACAATTTTCAACTAAAATTCAACCTTTTTCAACTGTAATCAAACAATTTTCAACTAAAATTCAACCTTTTTCAACTATAATCAAACCATTTCAACTAATATTCAACCTTTTTCAACTGTAATCAAACAATTTTCAACTAAAATTCAACCTTTTTCAACTGTAATCAAACAATTTTCAACTTTGATCAAACAATTTTCAACTAAAATTCAACCTTTTTCAACTATAATCAAACCATTTCAACTAATATTCAACCTTTTTCAACTGTAATCAAACAATTTTCAACTGTAATCAAACAGTTTTAACTGTAATTAAACAATTTCAACTGTAATCAAACAATTTTCAACAATAATCAAACCATTTCAACTATAATCAAACCATTTCAACTAATATTCAATCTTTTTCAACTGTCATCAAACAATTTTCAATTATTATTGAACAATTTTCAACTATAATCAAACAATTTTCAACTGTAATCAAACAGTTTTAACTGTAATTAAACAATTTCAACTGTAATCAAACAATGTTCAACTATAATCAAACCATTTCAACTATAATCAAACCATTTCAACTAATATTCAATCTTTTTCAACTGTCATCAAACAATTTTCAATTATTATTGAACAATTTTCAACTATAATCAAACAATTTTCAACTGTAATCAAACAGTTTTAACTGTAATTAAACAATTTCAACTGTAATCAAACAATTTTCAACTATAATCAAACCATTTCAACTATAATCAAACCATTTCAACTAATATTCAATCTTTTCAACTGTCATCAAACAATTTTCAATTATTATTGAACAATTTTCAACTATAATCAAACAATTTTCAACTGTAATCAAACAGTTTTAACTGTAATTAAACAATTTCAACTGTAATCAAACAATTTTCAACTATAATCAAACCATTTCAACTATAATCAAACCATTTCAACTAATATTCAATCTTTTTCAACTGTCATCAAACAATTTTCAATTATTATTGAACAATTTTCAACTATAATCAAACAATTTTCAACTGTAATCAAACAGTTTTAACTGTAATTAAACAATTTCAACTGTAATCAAACCATGTTCAACACACACTCACACACGCACATGCACAGACACACAAACACACACATACACACACACACATTAAGGTCTTTCCCAGCATATCTTAAGTGGCGCAGTAGTGCTGACCTGAAGGAAGGACTGAAGGGCCAAAGTGCTGGACACAATAACACCAGCATCAATAATGGCAGCGAGACGGAGCGAGAGTGCAATCAGAGAGTGAGCTGCTGCTGGATTGACAGCCTCGGGGCACAGACCGAGGACAGGCGAGGACGGCGGCAGGCGGCCGACACCCCTCGGTCACCGCTCTAAATAAGTGACAAGACCAGGATCGTCGAGTCTCGGTCACAGATCTGGAGGAGGAACTGCTGATAACAGTGAGAGATGGAGTTCATCAAGCCTGCTGTCGGTCAAGGGTCGCACGGTTGTGTTGTTTTCTACGTGTGTGTGTGTGTGTGTGTGTGTCTTGAGGCTGCAGCGACAAGTGAGTGATTCATTACCTGCTCGCTAAAGTGACCAATGGCTCTCGGCACTGATCTATTTCAGCTAATGTATTACTGCAGGAGCGTCTCTGTCGTGCTGACTGGGCTGCAGCTTTACTGACTAGACAGTCCGGAGAAGAGGCGGACGAATGTGTGACCACGGCAACCAATGTGTTGTTTTTTTTGCCGCATGATTGTAAACATGCATCGAGAACACAACTGTAATCAAACAATTTCAACTGTAATCAAACAATTTCAACTGAAACCAAACAATTTTCAACCATAATCAAACAATTTTCCACTTTAATCAAACAATTTTCAACTTTAATCAAACAATTTCAACTAAAATTCAACCTTTTTCAACTGTAATTAAAGAATTTTCCATTTTAATCAAAGAATTTTCCCTTAAAATTCAACCATTTTCAACTATAATCAAACAATTTGATATGTAGTCAAACAATTTCAACTAAAATTCAACAATTTTCAACTGTAATCAAACAATTTCAACTAAAATTAAACCTTTTTCAACTGTAATCAAACAATTTAAACTAAAATTCAACAATTTTCAACTGTAATCAAACAATTTCAACTAAAATTAAATCTTTTTCAACTGTAATCAAACAATTTTCAACTAAAATTCAACCTTTTTCAACTGTAATCAAACAATTTTCAACTAAAATTCAACCTTTTTCAACTAAAATTCAACCTTTTTCAACTGTAATCAAACAATTTTCAACTAAAATTCAACCTTTTTCAACTAAAATTCAACCCTTTTCAACTAAAATTCAACCATTTTCAACTGTAATCAAACCATTTCAACTAATATTCAACCTTTTTCAACTGTAATCAAACAATTTCAACTAAAATTAAACCTTTTTCAACTGTAATCAAACAATTTTCAACTAAAATTCAACCTTTTTCAACTAAAATTCAACCTTTTTCAACTGTAATCAAACAATTTTCAACTGAAATTCAACCTTTTTCAACTAAAATTCAACCATTTTCAACTATAATCAAACCATTTCAACTAATATTCAACCATTTTCAACTGTAATCAAACACTTTTGAACTTTTATCAAAATATTTCAACTGTAATTAAAGTATTATAAACTTTAATTAAATAATTTTCAACTATAATCAAACAATTTAACTGTAATCAAACAATTTCTAACTATAATCAAACCATTTTTATTTGTAATAAAACAAATTTCAACTATAATCAAACAATTTTCCACTTTAATAAAACAATTATTAACTGTAATCAAACAATTTTCAACTGTAAGAAAAAAATTAAACTATGATCAAAAGCGTAAAAGGGCATTTAACACGCTGCATATTTAGAGGAATCATGGGAAAACAAAATTACTTTGATGTTTTTTGGAAAGTTTCTATTGAGTTGCATTTTGATTGTTTTAAAACAAAAACTCTTATTATGTAATTGAACAATCAGAACGTGACTCAATGCAAACATCAGAGTGAAGAATACTACAAACTTACAAAATGATGAAAGTAGTTGATTATTCTCAAACTAAAAAACAAATAAATTATAATAAACATTTAAAACTAAATTAAAGATAAAAAAGCTAAAGAAATAAAAAAGGTAGGAGGGCGTATGGTTCATCCGCCACTGCTGCGATAAGAGATTCATAAACCGATCAACACCTCTCGGGCGTGATCTCGTGGTGATGATCGTTTTTCTGAAGTATTCCGGTGTTTGGATCTCGCTTCGCCACATGGACTTGGACAGATGTTGCTCACACTCCTCCTGAAGTTCACCTGTGGAGCCCTGCGACCTGCACCGACAGATTTGGGAAGAGCCGGAACGAGCAAGACCGATCTGGTTCTGGTCCGCCCCCCCCACCCACCCCCCCCCCCTCTAGATGAAGACATCTCCTCCATGTTTGCCCGATTTAAAAAACAAAATTCCTCCATCGTTTGTGTTTTTTAGTGGAACTCCCCCCTCCAACCCGCCCGGCCCCCCGAGTCCGGGTCGCAACCACACCCGTCCTCCCTCTGTTCCTCCTCCACCTTGATCTGGGCTCAAAGGCCGTCTCTTATCATGTGACACATGTCCTTGACAAGTCCAGGGGATTCTTCACCGTAGGAGATGTTCCACCACCGACCCTCCCGCCCCTCCCTCTCTCGGTCCCCCTCTTAATATTGAGTTGCCGGGGTAAAAGGGGGGCACAGGAATCTAATAACTGTGACAGTGGGGCTTTTTCTGGCATTGTTCCCGACGCTGTGCAGACACACACAGCGCTGTCTGCCCGCCTCTAATGAAAGGTTAAATGAATAGGACAAAGTGACAGGAGGTACAATAAAGAAAGTGTAGGCCATGTGTGTCCAAGCATGTGTCCACATCTGTGACGCTGTCGCCGCATACAAAAGCTTTTTAGGATTTTTTTCTTTTTTTTTTACGTGTTGCGAACACTCGTGTCACGGGTGAGAGCGAAGTCCCGCCGGGACACGGATACTTTATAGAAAAATTCCAGCATGAGGCTCTTTTGATAAACGTTAAGGTCACCGGCAACTGGGAGGCAGGAGGGAGTGACGGGGTGGGGGGGGCGCATGTCTCGTCTTGTGCCGTGGTGGAATGCAGAGTCACATGAAAGAGAGGCCTCTCTCTCTCTCTCTCTCTCTCTCTCTCTCTCTCGTTCCTTCAGACTGGTGTCCCACTCAAAAGAGCTACTGTCCCCCCCCCACCCCAGCCCGTCTTCACACTCCACCCGTCAGCAGATTTCTCCTCGAGGACCCGAACGTCAGCGCAGATGTAGATGAAAAGAAGTTAAAACGAACGACAGACGCGACAAATCCCGTCGGCCTCCTGTCGAATCGCTGTGATCATGACTTTAAATAAATAGCACTTCTGAGCCGCTCTAGTAGAAGAACTCACATTTCCCCGGATCCTTAAAACTCTTCACTGGCTGCCAGTTTCTTTCAGGATCAACTCTAAAATTCTGGTTCTTACTTTTAAGATCTATTCACGGTCAGACCTTACATACGGGATCTGATCCAGACTTACACCCCAGCTCGGGCTCTGAGGTCTGTGGATCGGAATCTACCGATGGTTCCTCCAAAAAGGACACTTGAAAACCTGCAAATACCTCCATAGTGTTCGTCTGTAACGTCCATCTTTTTAAGGCTTGACGAGAGAAACTTCTCCAAAAAAAAGTTTGTATTCAGAAGTTGTTTTAAGTGGAAGATCTCAGACCATCAGCGTCAACCTTGTGATTGAACGCTGGCACTAGCAGTTTGTTTCAATGAGATTAAACGTGTAGCTTCTGCTACGAATAAACTTAAAATACAGATTTATTCAAGTTTTTTCCGAACAATTCCTGATGTCGAGGCTTCAATACAAGTGGGACGTTACAGACGAGCAGTATGGAGGGATTTGGATGTTTTTGTCTTTTTGGAACGAAGAAAGAGACGAAGACAAGTTTAATCGCTACTTTAAAATGAACAAACATTTTTGCCTTTAACTCTAAAAAGGAACAGATCACTGCAAATAATCCCAACCCTTAGTCGACAACCTAGGGAAACCTCCTATTCTTTGTACCGTGAGCCAAAACACTTGCTTAATAGGCTTCATTGTATGCTGTGTTTTATCCCCTTGGCAGAGGTATGCAATGAATCAGTGCCTTCTCTTATTCCAGGGTTGGGCGTTTATTTCATTTAAATTTAGCACATTTCTTGCTGTGACTGCTATACGAGGCTGTCGAAGGAAAAGAAGGAAGGAAAACATATAAATGAATAAAATTAAATTATAAAATAAGAGTCTTGATCTGATTGTTTATAATTTCATTTTTTTTCAATCAATTATTTTTCTAGATTTTAATCAAAAACACAGATAAACTTTGATATGTCATAAAGAAATATTTTGCCAAATAATAAATTGTGTAATTTTACCTTTTATACACATTTCACATGGAAAAATATGATATAAAAGCACAACGAAAAATATAAAAAACATTCCCATAAAAATAACACATTTCAGGAAGTTAGACGGACATTGGAAATAGAATTTTTAAAATGTTGTTATAGTATTTAAGATAGAGTTGAGTAAGAGGGTCTCTTGGTTTGTTCAATTCAGTGGTGAAAACTTGTGTTGACCCCTTGTATTCTTATGTGAACCAGGAAGTTGGTGCTGAAAGTCATCAGTTGTAAAAATCATCATCACACTTCAGGATCCAAAAGTTATTCAAAATTCCCAGCCTTGGTTTTTGTCCTTAAAGGCCTTCAACACTTTGGAATGTTTTGCATTACATTTGCAGCATGAAGTCGACGGCTTTGCTGTAAAACCCGCCAGAGCTCAGGATTCACAAGCTAAATACCCCAAATTGAAGTTGACCTGAGAAAATGAAAAGGATATATTTAACTTGATCCTCTCAGCATCGATAAGTAAAAGGTTTAATGTGTCAAATTCCAATTTTACATTTTGAGGCTCATTTTTTATTTACTTTAACTTAAAGCTTCAAAAACAATGCAATGTTTACATCTAAACAAAATACTTTTCCATCTTATGATTGCTGTCAAAAAGTCACAAATGTATATTTTCTTGATAGAAGTAATACTGCATTTTCGACTATTTCTCCACTCATATTTTGTCCTTTCTTTCTCATACCGAGTAAAATAAAGAGAATTATGAATATATCGTGTTTTATTTTAATTTTTACTTTTTTCTTTATACTCTGATAGTAGTCCTACATTTTTGACAATAAATAATTATATTTTTAGCTTATTTACCTTTTAAACGTATTGTAAGATTAAGATTTTTCAACGTTTTTTTTAAATACTCTGTACTAACTTTTAACGTAAAAATAAGGTAATATCAGTGTTGCATAACCCTTTAGAAAAGCCCTTACATTTAGACCACATCAGGGGTCCCCGACCTTTTTTGTACCACAGACCGATTAAATG